>NW_017732002.1:367606-488918 GCF_001890085.2 Hipposideros armiger | reverse complement strand
TGGCAAGTGTAGCAGTGGCTAGAACCAGGGTGGGTGTGGAGGAGGGAAGACCATGCTGTAGAAGTGAGTCAGGGACAAGAGTCGAGGCTGGAGGCTGTCAGGCCCCTGATGGGAGCCACAGCCCCACCAGCCAGAGGTAGGCATAGCCGACACATCCGTCATCCTCAGGGCATGCAGACCTGCTTGCCTTTCTCTTCTAATTAGGATACAAGATGTCTGAGAATCAACAGACTTCAGCCAGCCGCGGTCACTCTCTGGGGCAGCTGGGGAGCAGACAGACGTCAGCGCCGAGTTGTGTCTGATCAGAGGTGCAGGAGTGGGGCTTGGAGGCTGCAGGGAGCTCTGGATGGCTTGGGGGGCATCTGGACAGCCCGCTCACCCTCACAAATGCGCCTCTGTCTGGCCCAAACGGAGAGCTCCATGTATGTGTGCAGGCACATGGTGTGCGGGGCAGGCTGGGGACAGCAGCTGAGGTGATCCCTGGCCTTCCAGCGGCCTCCCACTCACTGGCTGGGCATGCATCGGGCATGCCCATTTCACAGACAGAGTGAGATAAAGTGGCAGCTTAATCAAGGTCAGGTAGCTACTGAGGGCTGGACTTGGGTTCATGACCAGTAAATCTGAGCTCGGTGTGACATGCTTCAAGAGGGCAGGACTCCTGGGAGTAAAGGGCACTCTGATTCCTGGTGATGCAGGGCCAGGCGTGGGGAGGGGCGGCAAATTGTGAGCCGGTCTCAGGAGCTGCTGTGCACCTGGCACACAGAGGCTCATGCACCGGGGGCATGGCTGTATTGTTGGGGGGGTGGGGTGGAGGCCACTGACAGCGGATCCCTCATGAGCGGGAGAAACTGGGTCAAAGGCAGAGCTGGGAGAGAGCCCTGCAGAGGAGGAGGAGGGAAGGCAGGGGAGGAGGCAGCGCACGTCTGGTTTCTATTCTGTGACCGTGAACAGGGGCGTAATTGGCGTTTGGGAGAGCTGTTCGGGCTGAGTTCAATCTGTAACAAGTCTTCTTCAATTTCCTCTCCTCAGACTGCACAGGCTTCCGAGATTGCTCTGCTTGATGCTAATGAGAGGACACACATCCCTCACTCCCAGGGACGAGCCTCAGCTCCGCTGAGCCGTGGCTCTCAGGGAGGACACGCTGCATGGGGGTGGGGCTGTGGGCTGAGGTCCTGAGTCCAGTGGCCCATGCTGGTTACCTGAGCTTCCTGCTAAACCTGCCTAAGCCAGGGGCCTCGCCCCAGCACTCCCCTCCTATCGCTGAGACACCGAGGATAAAGCCCTGCCACCACTAGCTCATCTCCCTTGCCTCCACGTGCCAGGACTGAGCTATGTGCTTCACCCATAAAATCCTCACACTATCCTATGAGGTTAGCCTTAATGTCCCCATTTGACAAGTGGGGAAACTGAGACTCAGAGAAACAAAAGGACAGCATACTGTGGGGACATGGAGGAGTGAGGATTTGGCCCTGGTCTGTTTGATGTCAAAGCCCACACTCCTTCTACCATATCTGCTCCTTCCTGGAGTCTGTGCACTGCCACTGCCACATGGGCTGCAGCGGGCCTGAGCCCAGAGGGTGGGCACATCCCTCCTGACCACCACTGGGGGGCACCCGCCTGTTCAGGTTTAACCGAGCTTCTTAAAGTGGGGACCTCTGAGCCCACTATGAATGTTGCCCACCACTAAACAACCCAGATGGGTTGCTGGCAGGTGAACAGCCTCTTGAGCTTGGTATGAGCATCAGCAGGAGGGGGAGCTTGCCACTCTCTGGGGGGCAGGCCCCACCAGCACCAGTGGGGCTGGGCTGTGTGAGTTCAGGCGACTCCCTTCCCCTCTCTGTTTCTTTTTCTGTAACATGATCTAATTTCCCAAGATATTTTCTTTTCTGTTTATTTATAGAGAATCTCTAGAACAGAGGCGTAGGGGCTTAGGTCTGGAAAGTAGATTAGGCACTTGATTGCATTTTCACAACAGCCCAACGTGCACAGCAGAGACCAGAGAGGGCATGACACTGGCCCAAAGTCACACAGCTGGGAAGGCAGGGAGAGGGGACAGGGCAGAGCTAGCATTTGAACCCAAGTGTGTGTGATCCCAGTGTTAGGATGGTCCGTGCCAGCAACATTCTCCTGAGGTGGGTGGTCAGGGAGCCCTAGGCAGGAGGCTCATGCCCATCATTACCTACACCCAGCGCCCCAGATGCCCAGCTACAGCACAGGCCGGCACCCCTACTGCCCTGGATTCGCCAGCTGCCGGGCAGGGGAAGAGGAGTGAGCCCAGGCCACACACCCACCTGCTTGATGCACTGCAGTCGGTCATTGGTCTGCTGGATGTGCCTGTCCATAGAATTCATTCTGGCCGTTTCGCTGGGTTCTACCCGAGAGCCATGAACGTTGTCCAGCCTGTGAAGAGACAGGAGACTGGGTATCACTGGGGTTGTGCAAGGCCTGCCAGCCTCACAGCTACCCTCTGACCCCAACACCAACCTACTGGCCCCAGCGGCTCCTGGCAAGTTCCAGGGCCCTTTGCAAACCATAGTGGTCTCTGCCTCAGGCGGCCCTGTGCTGGCGGGAGGAACCATGACCCCAGGTGCTCAGCCAGCCCTTCCCCACACTTGGCCCTGGGGAGCCCCAACGGGACTGAGGGCAGGGTACTCCTGGGTGTTCTCTGTGGAGGCTAATGTGAGCACTGGGCAGGCATGTCCACTACAAGACGCTGAACTGCACACTCAGATACAAGTGTTTTTTGTGTGTGTGTGTGTGTGTGTGTGTGTGTGTGTGCGCGCGTGCGCGTGCGCGCGCGCACGCGTGCGCACGTGCGTACGTGGGGGATCTTCCCCTGTGATGACCTTTACTGCACGCATGGGGTAAGTGCAGCATCCTGTCACGGGTGCCACGTGCTGCCTCAAATCCCCCATACTTTAGAGTTTCTTCACACTTTACAAACCATTCACAATTCAATTTTTCCACTTTGCCCTCCTGGGAAAGGAGGGAGGCAATTAGCACGACCCCATTTTCCAGGTAAGGAAACTGAGGCTCACTGAGAGGAAGGGAGTTACTCAGGGTGGCATAGTCAGCCAGGATCAGAGCCCAACCAGGACCCAGGGGTCTGGCTGCCGGCCCACGGCTCACTGGTCTAGGTATCTGGATGTCCTGGTCACCAGGCTCACTCTTCCGGAATGGGCGGGGGGCTTGGGGACATTAGTTTGACTGCCGCTTCCTCCCAGGTAGTGAAGTGGAGGAGGCTGCCTCAGCTCCAGAAACACCCTGGAGCCTGCAGGCCTCTCCAGGGCGGCCACGGCGGTAAAGGCAGAGAGGAGGCAGAGAGAGAGAGGAGAGCGCGTTTCGCTCTAGTGCACCCAGGTCCTTGGGCCAAAGCAGAAGTCTGCCCACTGCTGGCTGGGTTTGCCCTCCCACAACCCAGGGGGCATTTCAGGCTGCAGACATATGGGTCAGACAACAGAGTGCTGAACAGGCTTAGGGCCCCTGGCCTGCTCTGCTATCCTGAGACACCGCCCCCTGAAAGGTCCCTCATCATCACCCAAGGCCCCATTTACTGAGTACTTTCTCTATGCTGGGCCCCTGAATTCTCTTCTTCCTCCTTCTTACTCTGTAAGACTAGAATGATCTCTTTGACAAGTGAGGAAACTGAGGTCCAGAGATCTGCCAAGTCCACACGGCTGGTAGGAGCCTGAGCTGTGTCCTTATGCCTGTCTGCTTCCATGTCCTAGACAAGCGCCCTCACCGCGGGAACCAACAGCATGCCTGGGCCCAGCCTTAGGAAGAAAGCCCTGTTCCTCCTCGAGGAGTCCTTTACTAGCAGCTCCTTTAAGGCATTTCTTATTGTTCCAGTTGTGCTTGAAAAGGCAACCTATTTGCAATGGTTCAAAAATGAGACCGTTCACAAGGGTACCGCTGACATGCTGGCCCTGTCCCCAGTCCTCAGGCGCCATTCCTGGGATAACCAGTCATCAGTCTCCTTCCAAGGGGCTCACCTTAGAGAAGCAAATATTTATGTGTACTCTCCTCTGCCATCCCTTAAAACACACACACACAGGCCGGCTGAGTGGCGCGATGGTTAAGAACTGGCTTGGGACGCCAGAGGGCCCCGGTTCGGATCCCACATATGAGGGCCAGTGACACTGCCCTCCACAGCTAAGATGCTGAACAACAGCTCAACCTGGAGCTGGGATGCCATGAGTCGCCAGCGACAGCGTAGGCAGCAGCCCCTGTGGTAGTGGGTTGCCATGGGCTACCATGTGTAGCCAACAGCCGCTGTGAGCGGCTGTCCAGAAGCCGGCGACTGATGTGCCTCGCCCGGGAAGAGTGCAATGATGGTGCCAACTTGGGCCAGTGAAGCAACGTCCTCCACAACTAGACTGAAGAACAAAACGACAGCAACTTGTCTGTTCTCCTTCCCCCAATTCCCCAGCACTGTTCCCATCTCCCCAATTCCCCAATAAAAATCCTTAAAACAAAACAAAACACACACACACACCACAAAATAAAAGCACTGTATACACACTATCTAAATCCTGCTTTTTCCCCCTCTTAATAATGTCTCAAAGTTTATTGCCATAAGGACATAAAGAGACTTTTCATTTTTTAATGGCTACACAGTATTCCAAGGTGCAGATGAATCACTTATCCAACTAACATTTGAATGTCTACCCCTGCCGGGTGCTGTTCTAAGGCCTGAGGCCTGTTCTAAGACAAGACCCTTCTGCTCAGGGGGCTATACTCTAGCCTGAGTAATGGAGCCTGAAGCTGTCTCCAAATTTCATTACTGCAAACAATGTTGTAGTACAGACCACCTTTTATATTGGCCACATCATCCATGTGTGAATTAATCTAAAAAACATACTCTTAGAAGTAGAGTGACTGGGTCACTTAGGCATTTATACATTTGATAGGCGCTTTCCAGGTTCACTTTATCTGGGAGTTCTCCGGTAACAAAAGGTAAAAATGCGGGGAGTGCCCCATATGTACTTCTTCCATCCTCACCCTGCCAACCGTCCTTCCATTCACCTCCCCTATCACACATTTATACACCCCGATATCCAACTTCTCCATTCATCTTTATCCATCTAAACGTTAGTCCATCCATCCATCCATCCACCTACCCACGCATCCATCCACATACATCTTAAGTCTTCACTTGCCCATCCATGCGTACTTCTAACTCACCCAGTAAATTCTTCTCAATATCCATACTGTGCCAATCCTATGCTAGATTTATGGGGCATGTGGAGATTCAAACGAAATAATTTTCTTATGTTCAAACAACTAACCCATGGTCCAAGCTCGTATTCACTCCAGGTCACCTTTCAGGTGACTATTTGTTGTGCTTCTCCTATAAGTCAGGTGCGGGTCCAGGTACTGGGAACAGATCGACACTGTTACTATTTCCCCACTTTACAGATGAGGAAACTGAGTCAGCGGTTAGACTAGCAGCTGGACCCAGAATCCTGGTTTTCCCACAACAGTGTAAACTTTTGCAAAGGTACTGGGGAGCTCAGGGGTCCTTCCAGGAGGCTGCTGTGGTGTTGTAGGCATGTGTGTTGAGGGAGAAGGAAGCGATGACGGTGTTACTCCCCTTGCTACACCCATAGGTCCCCCAAGCAGGGGCTGAGTTTACCTGCACAGGGCCTCAGCCAGCACAAATCATGGTGCGGTTAGCAGGAACATGGGAGTGCCCAGGGTGGGAGCAAGTCAGAGCCACCTTCAGTGACGCCACCTTGGTGTCTGATGTCAGACCCCATTTGAATCGAAGGGACCCTGGTGGTCTCCCAGGCCCCACAGCCCCGACCCTGGGCATGGGTGAACACTGGCTGCCAGGGTCCCAGTTAAAGAGTGTAGTTTCCAGCCAGCAGAAGGGACCCATTAAGCAAAGGCCTGAGTCAGCTCAGGAGGAGCCTGGAAAGTACAAAGAAATCCCAGGCCTATGCAGGCCTCCATCCCCCGTCCTCAGGCTGTAGCCAACCAGGACAAAGGGCCTGTGGTGGCCCAAGTGGCCAAGAGGGGGCACTGGTGACAGTCCTAAGTGCCCAGAGGGTGAGAAACCTGCACGGTGGAGATTTGGGACTCTCCTGGGGCCAGCCTTCACTGCAGTGAGCATGAGTGCTCCCATGCAGAGAGGCATTGAGAAAGGTTTTCTGGCTTTCCAGACCTTCATTTTCCCATTTGTAGAGCAGGATGGTAAGGAGAGGGATTAGATGGTCTCACAAGGCTCTATCTCTAAGTAGGAACTTTGCCCAGGATGCGCATAGCATTTTGTCTAGGGTCAGTGACCTAGTGGGGCCTTGATAAAATATCTGTTGAATGACTGGTAGATCATTTCTGGAGTCTGGGAGTGCTCAGCCCACCCAGGGAAGCCCCTAGCAGGCACCAGTTGTCCAGATCCACCCAGGCAGTCACCTGCAGGCCCAGAGGTGGGGGGTGGGCACAGGTCTCACTTTAGAAAGCAAACAAAAAAGCAGGGGGTGGGGAGTTGGTACAGAACTGTTCAAGGTCAGTCCCCATGCTGGCTCATGGCAATCCTGTGGCTGGACTGAGATGGTTTCTGTATTCAAAGATTCTCAAAATATCAATAGCCAAAGATGCTTTGAGATCTTGCACCAAACTAACAGTTCAGCTGGTTTTTTGGGGGGTAGCCTGAGGCCCACAGTAGTTTCTCCAAGGCCACACAGCACTCCTGAGCTGGGTCCAGGTCCCAGAGGGTTTTGCTCCCAGGCTAGCACTCCATGTTGTAGAAACCAAGAAATCAATGGCTGGGGCTGGGACACCTGTGAGACCCGGAGGGTGGGTGGCAGCTAGCAGAGGAGACACATCACAGATCATAATTGTGTGTCATGTGTGTCTTAATCTATAACGAAAGGACAAATGTCTGGCTGGTTAAGGAGGCACTCACAGGTGAGGTGGCATTTTTAAACTTCTGAGATCAATGAAAAGTCGGGGTTATTTACATCAGGAACAGATGGGGCTGGCAGCTCCAGCCCCTGCAGAAGAGGGGTCAGGGCCTGGAAGGTGAAGAGTCCCAGGCATGGAGAGAGGAGGGGTAAGCTGAAGGGGGCATGAGAGAGGTAGCGCACTGAGGGGTGGTCTGGGATATTCCATTCGCTCTGCACCTGCTATGTGCAGGTACCAGCTCAGGTCCTGTGCATTGCTAATTTACTTAGTCCTAAAAGTCTCAGGGAGGTGGTGTGACTTGCCCAGGGCCACACAGCAGGGAAGGTGTTGGGCTGAGATCCAAACTTTCTGCCTTTCTAACTGTTAATATATTGTTCTTTCCACTCGACCAAGACTGGAGGTCACAGCCTCCTGGAAGTCCCCACCCCAGGTTGTGACTGGGCCCAAAGAGATGTGCCCCTGATTTCACCCAAACTGCCCAAATCCATCTACTTGCTTCCAAGGCTATCTCTGTGTTACTGGGCTCCTGGCATGCTGGCCGGTGCGGCGAAGTGGCGTGTGTTCAGTGGCCAGCAGAGGTCGCCCTCCGCCGCGGGAGCACTGCTTGGCCACCGCTGACTCCCTCCTTGGAGACTGGATTCCTATAAGCTTTTACAAGTCTATAAATCCTCCGTGGCTGCAGCTCCAGTGACCACCTCGGCGCTCCCTCTCAGCTGGAGAGCACTGTTGGTCTGGCACGAGGCGCACTCCTGACCCCAGCCCTTCCAGCTCCATCTGCCTCTTGGCCGAAATGGTCAAGCCCCCCACGCCCTTTGGCCCCTCGCCCTCTCTCTTGGTCTGAGCAGACTGGAGCTTGTAGGAGATGCAAAGCTAGTCAGCTTGGGGGGCCTGAAGGGGACCCTGCTCTTCCACACTCCTCCAGGCCTCAGTTTGCCCTTTAAACTCCAACATCTTACGATTTCTGTGTCAGGAGCGCCAGCTGTTTGGAAAAGTCCATCTCGTCAAGTGCAGAATACTTGGCTTTCAGATTGCAAAGCAAGTCTGTCGGCAGGCCTAGGAAACTACTGCAGAGACGCCGTTGCAAGGGAACCTAAGACTGCAAATGCTGCCCCTTTCTCAGGCATGTACTTGTCTTTGCATCTTATGCTCACTTGGCTTAACTGCACACATGTAAGTTTTCTGACTGATGGTGACATCTGGATTAGCCAGTCTTCCCAACTCCTGGTTGAGCTCTTGAAGGGCCAATCTTCCATTTTACGCTTCTCAGCATCTAGCACAGTGCTGGCCAAGTTTACCTTAGCTATGCCTAAGATGCGCTCCAGGAAAGTTAGCTGCTATTATGCACACAGGGCTGCTCAGAGACTAGAATGCTGAGAGCTGAAAGGGCACCTGGGAACCGCCTGGTCTTGTGCCCTCACGGGGCAGGATCAGAGGCAGGGACTGAGAGATGGTTAGGACACAGAGGGAGACAAGGGCCGAGTGGGCCTGGAACCCATCTGGCTGTTGGGCCCCAGGTTGTCTCAGGGCTCCCTGGAAGCATGTCTCCTGGTCTGAAAGGTTGGGGGAAGCCCACGGCCCTCAGGTGGGCTCCTCTCTAACAAGGAGAGCAGGGTGTTCTTAGCTGCCCCATGGAAATGTGGATGGATGGATGGAGCCCTGGAGGTAGCTGCCCAGGGTGGCAGGCCAACATCAGCTGTACTATCACCAGTGTGTTTTATTTTTCACTTTTGAGGCCAAACAAGTTAACTAGTCCACTTAACACACACGCACCTGGGGCAGAGGTTTTGCTTACATATGTGCACACTCACATACATTATGTCCCCCTATGCATACTTAAGACTAGGTATGTGCACATACTCAAGTGCTGGCACAGATGCACTTGAGCACACACATCTCATGACAGCTTGCACAGGCAAGTGGCGGGGTCCCCAGGGGAGCTGTGTGAGCAGTGGTGTGCAGAAATGATTCAATCACCATGCACATCTGCAGCTCAGGTCCCCTGGGGCGAGCGGTGCTGGCAGAGGGGGTGGAGGGCCTGTACCCACAACCTGCAGAGCAGAAGCTGCGTTCCAAGACATCACCAAGGCCAGTGAGCTTGGGACCTGCCCACTGCTCAGCCTGATGGGAGATCCGGGGGGCCTAGGGGACCGATCCCGGCTAGCCCCTTTACCAGCTCTCAGACTGTCAGAGGGGCAGATATCGTGGGCCCCGGGGTCAGCAGTGACCTGCCAACCCTGAACACGTCAGCATCAGTCTGGGTTCTTCTTGGCCTGGCCTCCACCTTCTACCCCTTCCAGTTGTACCCTGTCTTCCACGAAGAGTTGCTCTGTCTCCTGGACTGTGCTCTGAGACAGAGAACACACCTCCATGTCTGCCTCTTCCCTTCAGCCCCAAATACCTGGCCCCTTCATCCATCAAGGCCTGGTTCAACTGTCAGTCACCCTCTTTGTTGGTTTCCCCCAGCAAGGCCACTTACTTCTATTCCTATGTCCTCAGTGTCTCTGTCACACACCCCATCTTGACGGTACTAGACAGTGGTATATCTCTGCATCCATCTCCCCCATCAGCTGGGATGTCATCTGGTTATGTATTCCCAGAGTTTAGCCTGGGGCCCGGTACCCAGCAGGTCATCGGCAATGCTCATTAGATGGATGGATGGACGGGTGGATAGACTGCCATCGTGACTGAGAGTGGTAAGAGCAGAAAACCCCAGGACCGAACCCTAATCAGAGGGTCCTGGGACTGGGAGAGGCTCCAGGGTTCCCAAACAGTGATACACGTACCACCAGAGGAACAAGAATGATTTCAGGTGGCCCATGGGCAAACCTTTTACATACTCATAGTGAAGTATTTGGACTAGAACAATGATCACTGCTGAGTTGGTGGATATTATTATTTGGGATAAGGTTAAATTAGGGAGCAATGGCAGATGTAAGTCGTTTAAAGCATCATTTTAAGCCTAGTATAAATGGGATGAAAGTGGCTGACGTTAGGGAAGCACTGACATAGTCCAATGCCCTCCTCATCTTCAGGGTGAAGGAGCAGAGGCTCAGAGAGGTGCAGGAGCTTCTGGTGGTCACATAGCGTGTGACTCCCCCACTCCCAACCCTAGAGCCTGCCCCAGGCATGCTGTCTGCAGTCAGAGGAAGAGGAGGCTGCTGAAACACAGGCAGGCAGAGGAGCGTGACTGTGCCCTATCCCAGGGAAGTCAGGGAAGGGCAGAGGGACAGGGATGAGACGGGGAGAGGGAGGCAAGAGGCAGCTCCGGGCAGTCGCCTAGGACCAGCTGCTCCCACTCGGCCAGGCAGCTACAACGGGCCCTCGGGCCACATTGAGGCCTTGAAAAAGGTGTGGGCCCTTGGTAGGGGATGGGCCCTGAGAGTCAGACCTTCCTGGCTGTTTGAGTTTGTAAGAGGCCACTTCATCTCCCTGAGTCTGTGTCCTCAACTGTCAAACAGGAAGGTGCCTCCCCTCACTACCCCACTGGGCTGAAGAGCTGACTAAGTGAAGTCACTTAGGGGACAGTGTTCTGAAAAGGGCAATCCTGGTCTGGACACCAGCTCTTCCAAATCCAGTTCCTCTCTCGACTCGGGCAGTGCCCCGTGCCAAGACTTGACAAGGCTGCATACCTCCTGGCCAGAGTTCAAATACTTTGGCTTGACACTCAGAGCTCCTGGAAAGGTGGACCCACTTCTCTCCATGACCCGGTCTCCCAGCACCCACCCTTGCCTAGAGGAACACCCACTGTCAATGGCGGTCAGTGGGATAACATAATGTACCCTTGGTGTTTTTTAGAGTGGGGGCTTCCTGAGGACCGGACCCACACTGCCATGTCTGAGCCTGTTCTGGGACATGAAAGTCAATCCAGAGGGAGGACAACTGACTTGGGAGAGGATGTGCTGTTATTGCCCTGACAAAGGTGCCAGTCTACTGGCTTGACCCACACGGGGCTGGGAATCCCAGCTGTGCTCGGGGCATGTGACGCCTGCCATGCCCTTGAGGCCAAACCCTCCCGCCACCCTCTGGTGGTACTCCAAATCTCCGACCTCAGCGTGAGCTTCCTCCAGCAGCTTCTCTACCCAAAAGTGAAAGAGCCCGCTGGAGCTCTAGACAAGGTCACCAAATGCAGCCCTGGACAGTCACCCTCCAAGGCTGTGCCCCTGCTTTTTGTCTCCTCCGAGTGGGAAGGGAAACTAAACAACTATTGAACCTATATGTGCCAGCCACTAGGTTCTTTATTTATATCGCCTTACTTTAAGCCTCAGAAGTCTACTGGGATGTTCCAATTACTGTTACCATACTACAGATGAGGAAACTGAGGCTCAGAGAGGTCCAATGTCTTGCTCAAGGTCACACTACTGAGAAGTGGCAGTACCAGGGTTGGAACTCAGGTCTGATTACAATGCCCATGATGTTTTCCTGCATCACGCTCTCCCTGAGAATGTGACAGACCTTCTTCAACTAGACACTTTCTTCCCTGGCCCCAGCTGCCCTGCCCGTGAGCAACGTAACTGTCAATGTTGTGGGGTGCTGAGGACGGTGCAGAGACGGGGGGTCACAGTCCTGCCTGATGCTGCTGGGCACTGAGCCTGGGCCCCAGCTTTCCTCAGGACAGCAGTGCTCATGCAGTGGCCCTGACCTGGCTTTGTCTTGAGGCTCTTGTCTATGATTTCAAAGGCTCGCTGCCCACCTGCCATTGAAGTGAGGAAGGAGGATGGGAACAGTTCCCTGAGGGCCCCTGGAGGACATGGGGTGAGACGAGGCTGGAGATGGAGCCAGGTGTCCTAACTACCAGCTGGTGCCCTCTAGAAAGTTGCAAATATCCTCTTCTTGGTGTAGATATTCTTAGTGCTCTGGCTCTAGAGACAAAGGGGTGTTCCCCCCACTGCCTCCTCCTTACCCCCAGCTCCTCAAGGCTCCAAATCCACCCATCCGGGATTTAGTAGGAGGTCCAGACAGGCGCAGGGCCAACGACATGCCCCAGAGAGAGTCAGACCTAGAAGAGCCCTTAAGGACCCAGGGCTTGGACACCACCCCAACCTCCTGCGTCCATGGCAGGCATGGCTGATCAGCCACCACTCTCTTCCCAATGAGTCTGGACGTGCCTAGCCCACCTTCCACATACCCTTCTGCCCAGCCATTCTTAACTACCTGGTATAGACACATGAGAAGAAACCTCTGGGCAGCCCGTCTTTGAAAGAAAAGTAAACAGAGGCCCAGAGAGAAGAGGGCTTAGTCTAAGTCACCAGCCAGCCAAGGCATGAGCAGAGTTCTGCATGAAGATGTCCCGATTCCTGGCTGTGCCCTTTCTGCTAAACTGAGAGTCTGAGCCAGGCTCCTCCTGAGAGCCCACATATAGCCCACTCAGGTGAGCTAGCCGTGCTTCAGCAACCTTATATCACAGCCTCATGGCAGGTTGCAGATAAGTACTAGCCCATTTTACACATGAGAAAACTGAGGCTCAGAGTGGGTAGACGCTTTCTGCCTAGTCACATAGGGAAGTATGGCTGTCCTAGGATAGCAGCTGTTCCTCCCAAGCCTGGGCTTTTATTTTTACTAACTGTATATGCCTTCTCCTTTAGTTAATTGCTATGAACTCACTGTCAGATTTTGTTTCTAATTTCTCAAAAAACAAGAAATTAGGGAAACGAAAACATCAGAAAGCAGGTATTTATTTACCTGAGCTAAGAAGATGAAAAGAAAAAAAAGTCCTCCTGGTTTAGATCTGGAAGGGAACTGGGGATCTGCTCAGGCCTGTTTACAGATGAGGCAGAGGTGGGAGTGGAGGGAGACCAGAGCGCACAGCCAGGCTGCCCTGAACTTCTCGGCTCTCTCTGCCACTCACCGTGGCTACGTATCCCCTGCAGATGCCTGCCCAGGCCAGGCCTGTGGCCATGGACAGCCCAGATATGCAGGGCTTGCCCTGTGAAGCTCCCAGCAGCCTAAAGGTGGGGCTGGGGTAGGAGAGGGTGACTGTGGCAGTCTGTGCCAAGCCTGAAGAGGGCAGGGGTTCTGCTCCCACTGGGTAACCCCTGTGGTTTCCCCTGCAAAAGAATTACGAGGTCCCCATGGCTCTGTGTGGAAATTTTCACCATCCCAGCTAGGCTGAGGCTGGCACAGTGACACCACAAGTTCCCCTCCCACCCCACCTCTCCAGAAGGCCCCATGTTATGGGGGGGGGGGAGAGTGTGTGGTGGAGTGAGGAGCGGGTGTCATGAGTCAGCTAGATCTGGTGGCCATCACCCTGCTTGTCACCTGGACTGCACTCAGGGAGCCTCTGGGTGTGAGGCGACTGCCCCCACCCCCCACCCCCGCCCCAGGTTGGAAATCGTGGCCTCATCCCTGGAACCCTCCAGGGACAATCTGGGCACTCCACAGGCAACCTGAAAACACACTTCCTGATGTCTCCTGAGACAAAACCTCACACTAGGTGCTCCAAAGCTGCATGCTGACTTGATGGTTTAACTATGCAAGGCATTCTGCAGTTTACAAAGCACTGGTGTCCTAACCTCATTTGACCCGTTATCACCTCATCTGACATGGGTGGTACGGCTTGGCGGTTAAGGACACCAGGCTGCCTGGGTTCCAATCCTGACTCTGCCACTCTAGCTTCCGTAAGCTGGGACACATTGCTGCCCTCTGCATGCCTCGGGTTCCCCATCTGTAAACCGGAAGCAATAAAAATAGTGCCTGCTTCACAGGCTGCTGTGCTCGTTGAGTGAGGTAGTGAGTAGGAAGCACTCGTTGGCTCTGCACAGGGCCCAGGTGGGCCTTATCATCTCCATCATAGGCAGGAGGAAACTGGGCAGAGGAGCGGGTACTTGCTGAGGCGAGGGGAGGGAAGTTAAAAGCCACCATGCTAGACACTAAGATCTTCAACCTTTTTTTTTTTTCAAACCCTATTTTTAAAACTTTTTAAAAACACATTGCAACATCTTATGTTGTTGCAGAAACTCCATTTATGCAACAATGAAAGGGGCTGTAATCTGGATGGAGGGGTGGGAACGGGGCTGCCCTCTCCACTTACCCTCACATGGGCATCTCTGGGAACTACCTCATAAGCTCAATGCTGGGCCTCAGAGAACATGGGTGGCTGTGGCAGGGGCTCCATGCCCACTGGCCAGAATGCCAGGTTGAGGAGCTGGAGGGATTCGTCCTGCTGGCAAAGGCCAGTGGTGGAAAGTTCCAGAAGGAAGGCGGGATGGGGACGAGAGCTGAGAATGGCTCTCTCTGGGTCAGCGGCCTGGATGCCCAGTGATGTCTGAGGGGCAGTGTCAGTTTTGCAGGCTGGGAGACCAGAGAGGAAGCACTGCCTCTTCTGGGCAGAAGGAGGGCGGTGGCCGGGACACCCAAGGCGAGGCTGCTTGAGGTCAGATCCTCCCTGAACAAAGGATTCTCTGGTCAGATCAGTTGGGTGAACGCTGGAGGTTCTCCCTCCTCCAGAGATTACTGAAGCACAATCGCCTGTGAAGCGACTTAAAGAATTTGGCTTTTCCCAAAGTTACGGGATCGCAAAACACTTTTTTAACTAAACACATTTTAAAATCCCATAGAATTAGTTTTCGCAGGAACTCACTTGGAGAAATTCAGACCTAAGGGGAGTGGCTACAGGGTGGAAAGGCTGGACAGCAGGGAGAGGGGTGCCTGTCAGGATGGGAGGCCAGAACCTGAAGTGTCTGCAGGAAGGGAAGCCACAAGGCACCCTCGCGGACATCTCAAACCCCTCCCCCACATGACTGGGGTCCTGGGCTCTGAACCCAATATCATGGCCAGCTTTACAAAGCCACTACCACCTACATATACCTAACCAGCCTGGGGCCTGTCTGAGGATGCCCTCGGCTCCGGGCCCACAGGAGGCTGACTCAGGCCACTTCCTGAAAGGGCAAAGGCCAGAGCTGGAAAGTCCCATGAGCTACCTGAAGCACAGAGCAGGTTGGCTGGGGAGACTGGCCTCTTCTCTGTCCCATCCAAGCCGTGAACTCTAAAAGGAGGGCTGCCACAGCCACTGGACCTTCGGGCACAGGCCAAAGTGGCCCAGATGGCCAGAGTTCTCTCCCTGAAGCCATGGTGGTGGGTAGCTCTCAAAAATCTGCATTCATAGTTTGAATAACAATGAGAACAATACAGGCATCATTAAGAATCTACTGTGTGTCAGGCAGCACCTTTGGCATTTCACATGAATTATCTTTATAACAATATAGCCAAAGGTAAAGTGATGAGTACCATCTACAAATGGGAAAACTAACACTGAAATGATTCAGGAACTTGCCCAAGATCAGAAAATGGCAAAGCTGGGAGTCAAACACACATCTGTCAAACGTCAAAACCCAGCACCCACCCCCCAAACCAAGCTACTTCTGCACCATCCTGGTGCTGAGGGCTGGGAGAACTGTGCCACAGACAGCTGGGCCCCAGGCTGTCCTGAAGGAGGCACTTCAGCTCAGCTATCACCAGGCATGCTCTATGCCAGTCTGCACCGGCTGTGCCCTGCCACGTAGGACACATGGATGAGAGGTGTCCATCCTCAGGGGGTTCCTGGTCTGGGGGATCCTAAGCATGCCAGCACATGTGCAAGTGCTGTGGATACACAATTGAGTTCTGGGCCCATCTGCTCAGCCCCTGAAGGATGGGGCTGGCTGAGATGTGACATTCGTCTCCCTGTTACTCCTAAATCAGCGAGAATGGCAGAGGGCACTGGGCATTCTGTGAGCACTCACTGCACCAGGCCCTTTCACACACGTTATCTCACCTAATTCTCATACCGATCCAGTAGGCATCAGTGCTCCGACTTTACATGAAAAAAAAAAAACAGGCCCAGAGAGGTTATGTAACTTGCCTAAGGTCACACAGTGGGGCAGTGGGGTTGCTTGGATTGAAACTTGGGTTTGAATAATTTCAAAGGCCCACCCAGCCTGATGCAGGGCCAGAACAGTGTACAAGTGGAAGGATTCCTGCCAGGCCCAGGTCGCTGTCTAATCACGGCACTCAGCACCTCGACTCTCTGGCCTTGGTGAAATGGGTGCTGGGTGAGATGATTCCTAAGGCATTTTCTAGCTTTAATGCTCTAGTACGAGGATGGAGGAAGAAAGGGTTAAACAAAAAAAGTAAGATGACATCCCTGACTTCCAGAAGCCTAAAATCCAGGTGAAGGCAGACAAGCGGGACCAGCCCACTTGCTGGCAGTGCCCACCATGGGGGCTAGACCAGGGCTGAGCTGTACATAGCTTCTTGGGGAGAAGGGGAATGGAGAAGCCAGGCCCTGAGGTCCAGGAGGCTTGGTCCTCAGCAGGGACAGTGTGGCTAGGCAGAGGGCCAGGAAGTGGGAGTGGGCTGGGATGGGGCAGGGAAGGCCTATCTTATTTTGGAAATAAAAAACCACATGCCCAGTGTCCTTTTGACCAGTCCTGGCCCGTCAGCCTGGCAGGGTGGCACCGGGGTCTTTCTTAAGGGAGCAGGTATTGAAATGAAGCAGGATGCTCACAATTCATCTGCTTTTTAATTAACTCGCCCTGCTGCCTTAAGTGATTCCCTGCTTACACTCATTCTTTTGAAAATTCCAAAGTGCTATTTCTGACCTGTGATTTACTATTACCGTACGTCTCTATAAGCAGTGTTTTAGCTTAAGTGGCAGTTGCATATTAATTACAAAGTTAATTATGTGCTGTGTAATCATGCTGTAATTCATTAGTTTACTCTACACTCTGAGAGCCTCATGCTAATAGCAAGATCTGACAGAGGGTTTCAGGAATCACCAAGAAATTTCCACTGAAAATCCAGAATGCAGCTGACAAGGACTTGAGGCCCCATCAAGATACTTCCTTGGGACCCATGTGCTTGACCTGAGAGAGGGTCTCTGTGCCCTCTCGGGGCTGGATCCCTGCTGCCCGGTGCTCTAACAAGCTGCCTGCAAACCCTCGTCTGCTGAGGACAGTGGAAAACCCAGCTGGGTCTTGTTTTTTCCCCCACGGAAGTGCAGGGACAGGAACAGAATTTGTTTAAAATTACTTACGGAACAGAGAGTCAGTTCTAGGTGAAAAATTAACTGCTCAGATCACAAACAAAGTGGCTCTGGGAACGCTGACCATGGGGAGGCCTGGGAGGAGCCTGGAAAGGATTCTGGTCTGGGGGACCCCAGCATAAGATGGGGAAGGGCATGCCTGGGATTTGGATCAAGGTCTCTTTCCATCCTTTTCGTTCTCTGCTGTGTCCCCCAAAGCATCCAGGGACCTGAGAGTGAACACTGGCCATGTTTCTCCCTCCTTTCTTTCCTGTTTTGTCTTCTAGCAAAATAACCCGTGAGGTCACTGGGGCCTGGCTGTGTATCCTGACTTCGCTTCCTCCTTAGACAACCTCAGAACGCCACTGAAGCCCTGGTGCCTGGTCTGCGAAACAGGGTGAAAGCTCCTGCCTCCCTTGCACAGGATCAGAAGATGGATAGAAAAGAAATTCAGATCCTGCCCACACCTTGACTGCTCAGAGGATTCTTTTCTAGAACCGTCTCTTCCTGGGGCCTGGGCCCACGCTCCACCAATGGCATTTAAAAAAAGTCAACGTGAGTCAAGACAGGCCTGCTGCCATCACCCTCCTCTCTCTCTGCAAATCTGAGGATGGAATTTCAAGCCCTTGTTGCCTTGAGGGGACACAAAGGCTGTGACCTACCCCGGACATAGCGATCTGGTGGCTGAGACCCTCTGCTTTCCAAATATAAACCTGCTTGTTTTATTTCTGCTGACAGCTGAACGAAAAAAAAAAAATGTGGAAGTCCTTCCCTTTCTGGCTCTAGTCAACAGGAGGAGAGAAGGACTTAGAGCCCCAGCTGGCATGGGAGGAAGACAAATAAGAAAAAAACAAAACATGTCCTTGTGCTACACTGGAATGTTTAAAAAAGAGGTGAAAAGCACAAGGTCAGGGGCAGATTTCATTTTCTATAATTTCAGCAGGCTCAGGGAGGGGGCAGAATGATGCAGATTTGACAGTTTCAGGGGGAATCACTTTTGGAGGGAACTCATTTTTTTGGAGGGGGAAAGGGGTGTCTTAACAGCCAAAGTGCTATGGTTTCCTTTCCGGGGGACACACTGGTTTCTCTGGGAACAGAAAGGTCCAGCCTCCAAAGTTCTGCTCTGAGACCAAGGCCTGTCCTAGTATGCTCCCAACAATTACCCACCGCCAGCCAGCCAAGGCTTCACCACCCTGCTTGGAGGAGGGGCCGTGAGCTGGGTGGGAGGGGTGCAAAAATGTCCGCTCTGCAAAAATGCGGGCACCAGCTCCCATCTCTCCTCCACCCCCCACACTTGTGCAAGCAGCTACTCATCCCCAGATCACCTCCTTCCAGGGCTTTATGGTTGAACAGGTAAAAATGCCAGAAACAGCTTGGAAGCAAGCCTGCGTCTGACAGCACCTGAGGACCCTGAGGGAATAGCAAAGGTGGGCAGCTGATGGACCAGCAAGGCCCAGCCTCATGTCCAGCACGCTTCAGCCTTGTGTGGCTGGCACAGGGCAACTGTATCAGAAGGAGCAGGTCTGAATTTCTGCAATCACCTCCCTCCATCCAGGCTCGCTCCTGTAGCTCCAGTGGCGCCTCATAGATTTCAGGGCCCATCTTCCCAGAGAGAAGTATTTAAACATCTGGCCTGGGAAGATGCCTTTCGTGCATCAAATGTGAGAGGGAGTGGGAGAAAGAGAGGAGAGGAAACAGAGGGGGCCAGTGATGACATTTGCAGAGCACTTATCTGGCCGCCAGGCACTGTGCTAAGTGCTCCACATACATGATCTCATTTAACTCGCTCTTTAGTTGCTCGCTGAAGCAGGCGCAATTATCCCTTGCTGGAGGAAAATGAGGGGTTAAGTGACCTGCCCAAGGCCACCCAGTGAGTGAGTGGCAGAGCTGTGAGTCACACCTGCCAGTTTCAGGACACTGTTCTCAGGAGAAGGGTAGAAGGAGTGACAGAGGCAGGAAGAGGAGAGCAGGTCTGGCAAGCGGTTTACTCCACTGGTGGCAAAAGGTTCCCGGAATTCTCCCCTCTGCAGAGCACTCCCCCCGCCCCCGCTTCTAAACATTCCGCAGGAAGACAGGCCTTTGGAGCAGAGCCACCTACCACCTGGAGGCTCCCAACCGGAGGCCTCAGTCCCTCGAGGCAGAAGGAACACTGGCTGACGTGTCCTGAGGGCCTGATAGTGCACCCTTTATAAGCTTTATTTATCTCCTTCAAAGCCCAGAACAGCCCTACAATGTAGGTAGAAATAGTCCATTTTATAGGTGAACAACAGGGGCCTCAGTAGCATGTCCAAGTTCACACGGCTAGCAAGAGGCAGCTGGGTTTCAAGCCCTGGTCTGATGCCAAATCCAGGTATAATCTTAACCAATGATGATGTGATGATGATGATGATGAAGATAGCCAAACCTTCCTGAGCTCTGACTAGGTGCCTGTACTGTTTCAAGCCCTCTATGCATATTATTCTCTCAAGCATCCTATAAAGTACATGCTATAATTAGCTCCATTTCACAGATGGTGAAACTGAGGCACAGAACTCTGTAAGCCACATGGCCAAGGGCACACAGCTAGTGAGCTGTAGGGCCAAGGTCATTAAAGCACCTGTATGATGAGCTGTTTTTCTAATCACTGGGAAATCCTGTCTCCCAGTCTTGAGTCCTTCATTCTGGATAGTTCTGAGATCGCATAAGACCAGGCAGCAGTTGGGTACCCAGGTTTTCCCCTTCCTGGAGCTTAAAGAGCCCTGGAGAGCGTCTTCTCCCTCCCTGGGGAACGTGAGGCAGGCCTCGAACTGCATTTCGTGTGTGCGTGTGAGCGTGCGTGTGTGCACGCCTCAGGCCTGCATCCAGTGTGCACGCGGCTGATTTATAACCCTCCGAGAAAACAGAATTGCAAATCTCATCTACAAATCTTCCCTATCGAGGTACTTGTGACATGCGGACATGCTATGAATTCCCAAGAACAGGCAGGCCTTCCCCAGCCTCGGCTCCCTCACACTCCTGGCTCCTGGACTAGACCCTGGGGACCAGGCCACCCATGGGTGGGCTCTGAGGTCTTTCTGGCGACCAGCTATGTGGCCAGCTCAGCCATGGGAGTGGCCACCAACCTAGGGAGGCCTGGTCCTGCTCATCAGAAACGCTGGTTCCTGAGTGACCTGGTCCCGGGGGAGCCCCATGAGGCACAGGTAACCCAACCCTCCCCAGCGGGTCCCCCACACTGCCAGCCCTCACGCTCTGGTCCTCACTGCTCATCTGGTGGGCAGCAGAGCCCGCTGGCACCTGCAGGACTGAGGAGGACAGCAACAAACATCTATTGAACACATATGGTGCCTCTCATATATATTCAGTGTTTTAGTTCGTCTCATGTGATCACATCAGCCCTCAGAGGCAAGGCTGGGAGGGGTTATGGGGCTTGGGTCCTGGATCTAAACACGAGCATCCTAATTCCAGAGCCTGGGCTGGGAATCACTCCACCACATTTCCTCAAATCCTCAAAACCCATTAAGGGTCCTCCGGCCTGGTCTCTGATACACACACTACTTCCACTCTCCCCAGATGGGACAACAGGAGGGCCCAGGTTTGGGTCTGGTTGTGGCCATCTCATCGGTGTTTAACCCCAACCCAATTCCCACAGCTGTGAACCTGGAAGATGTTTTCGGCTTTTCCAGACCTAGAACCAGTGCTTCCACGCTCCTAGAGTGGCTGGCTCATACTGTCCCCAACAAACCCAGCTCTGGAGGGCACTGCAATGGCAGAGCAGAAAAGGGATGCATGCTGTCTCCCCATAACTTCACCTCACAAAACCTCCCCTAGCAGCTGGTGTGGGGGCTGCAGCACACTCCCCTGGATGGTGGCACCCAGTACCTGGGCCCTTTCGGAGGTCTGTTATCACCCAGTCAATCCCCCTGCTGCCCCACCTCCTCAAGTGGGAGGGTGGGCGAGGGTAGGGCAAGGGGGCTGAAACACTGGGAGGCCAAGGAGGGCAACGGAGGGAAGCGGGAGGCCCCCGAGTTGGCTCTGCCCTAACCTGCTGTGTGACCCAGGCCAGTCCACTGCCCTTTCTGAGTTTTGTCTTTTCTAACTGGTAAATAGATTGGGCTTGCCTGCAGGACTTTTGGGAGGATTAAATTCCATGAGCCCAAGAGGTCCCTTGACCCTTTTGAGAGGTGAGCACACACAGGCACATACAACACATGTACACATGCACACACAGAGCTGAGGTGACATCAGGTTACAGGAATCCCCACAGTGGCCCCAAAAGCATTCCACACGAGGCTGCCCTTCTAGTGAGGTGTCTCTGGGCCTGGCACCAGGAAGAGTCCTGGCTCCTCCTCCTCCAGCTCAGACTCTCTCAGCCCCAAACCTATAATCCCAGGCAGGGAAAATGACAGCCTTGTGCAGAGGCCTCCCTCAGCAGATGGGCGGGGAGCCGGGCGGTGGCCATGGTGGTAGCTGGAAGGCAGGCCTGGGACAAAGAGCCGCCGAGTCAGGGGAGGTCAATGGCGGAGGACAAATGCCATGGGGACTGCGGGCTTTGGCATGGGTGGACAATGATGAGAGGAAAGAGGGGGAAGGGAGGGCACAAGGCCCCTGGGCTGGTCTGAGGAGGGCCCTCTGCAGGCCAAGGCCTAGGAAGGGTCAAAAGGGGGTTGTGACCCTGGAACCAGAAGGATAGGGCCTGAGATCCTGAGGCAGGCTGGCCGGGCCTCTGGAGGGAGAAAGGCGAGCAATGCTTTGGGTTTGGGGTTTGGGAAGCTGCAAACACACTGATTCCCGGGCCTTGCTCTAGCCTTCCTGGGAGGGCCTGGGACTCTGCATTATAGAATGAGCCTCTGGGATGGCAAGTGGATGCTTGGGAGCCCTGGATTTCCTCTGCCTCAAGGAGGTGCTGGGGTTTCTCCTGTCTGTGCTGCTGTCCCCCTGGTACCCATCTCCATTGGGTAGGAGGGAAAGGCCACAGCAGTGCCACGGGCACCCTGACCCTGTTTGCCAAGCTCGGCTGTGCACCACCTGTCTCCTTACAGGCACACAGCCCATTTGTGGGCGGGGCCGCAGGACTGTCTCTGTTTACTAAGGCCTGGTCAGCAAGGCTGGGGTCAGTCTGTGAGAACTCTTCCTGGGCCCTCTTCACTGAGAACAGCCTACAAGGAGCTCAAACCTGGCCCCCAGACGCGCTAGGCTCGCCATCCGGGGCCATGTGGGCCTTTGGCTCATCTCAGTAGGGAACCGAAGGCTTGGCCTTTTGGTAAAGGGACATCATGCCCCAGGTCCTCCTGCCCTAACTCTCTGTGGCCTTGAACAAGTCACATGCCCTCTCTTGCCCTGGGCTTTCTCATTTGAAACAGAAAGTGGGAGGAGGCTGGACGAGGCGATGTGTAGGCAGTGAGGGAAGAGAATTCAGGGTGGACAGAATGGCTTTAACAGAAGCTAGGGTGAGACAGCAGCGACGCACGCCCAAGTTGGCTGGGCCAGGAGGTTGGGGTAGAGGCTAGCGATGGGGTTAGGGATAGGGTCATGGTTGAAAGTGCAGTTGGGAACAGCACTGGGTTTCTCCGACTGGCCCTGTCTGAAAGGAAAGTCTCCTGTGGGCGCTCAATAACCTGGAGCAGGAGCCCCTGGCAGCTACCCCAATGTCTCTGGGTCACATGGAAGGATGGCTGAGGCTGCCTGCTCAGAGGGAGGAGGCAGTGTTTGTGGGGGGCCACTCCAGAGGGCCAGCTTGGGCTCCCAGACCACCAGGAGCCTGGAGAAGGGGTGCTGCCAGCCTCCCTTGGACCAGCCTGAACACAAGGCTGACAGGACCTGGGCTTGCCTAGGAGTGCTGCTCTCAGACTCAAGCCCTATGGTAACATGACAGGCGATGGGGCAGGTGGTGGTACCCAGGCCCTGGGGAGAGAAGGGCCCATTTGGGCATCAGGGCACCTGGCTCTGGCCATGGAGATGGCCCAGCTCTGGCCTGGTGCCAAGGATACCTGCCTGGGGCGTTCGCAGACATAGGCTGTGCTGGGCCAGGACTCCCTGCTGACATCCCCACAGCCACTGTCACACCTATTGTCCTATTTGATATTTGGAGACCCAACTTCTTTTACTAGGGTTATGCTTGAGGACAGTGTCACCACGATGATCCTGGTCACACAGGAGTGCTGGGGTGTGCACAGCCTGGCATCCTCAGGCATTTCCTCAGCCCATGCCAGTGGGGGCCCACAGCTGGTCTCTGCTGGGGAGCAGGCCCACTACCCTCTCCTGGTCCCCACCTTCCCCCTTTCCCCTCCCTCCTGACCTCCAGTATGGTGTGAGACACAGGCCCTTCTTCACCCTCGGTGCCCCTCTAGGAAAGCGACAGATGGACTGGCAGTAGGACAGGTGGACGAGGGGCCAGTTAGTGGAGGATGGGGCCTGCCTACTTATCTCTGCCCAATGCTAGTGATCTGAAGCCAGGGGGCCCAAGGCAAGGGCAGGTGACACGAGTGGCAATTGTTCCTGCGGCCTGTCCACTCAGCGTGCCTGCTCACCCTCTGCCAGGTCCCCACTTGCCACGGCCTCACCAGCCCCTTCCCTGCCCCCTCATGGGCCTGAGATGGCTGTCACCATGGCAACCCTGCTCATTCAGTCCGGGATAATGAAGCCAATGTGTTTTCCATTTCCATGAGCTGGAGTTGAGCAGAGCAGGGGGAGAGGGGTTTCCCCTCTCAGCCCCTCCTCTTTGAGAAGAGGCAGGCTGGAGAGAGGGTGTGGGGCCTGACCAGAAGAAGCACACACACCAGTGGGAAGGGAATGAGACCTGGAGCCACCAAGTTCTCAGCCCACCACAATAGCCATACGGCTGGCCAATGCCAGCTAGACCTGCAGGCCTCCCTGCCAACACCTGAATAGCAGAGGTGGTTTGCCAGGCATAGCAGGGCTCTATTTCTTTCTAGCTGTGTGACCTTAGGTTAGTACCTTCACCTCTCTAATTTCACATCACTAGAACCAAGTTCACCAAGCATTTATTGGCTCCCTTCTGAGTGTCTGGCCTTTTTCCATCCCTAGAGAGCCAGAGAAGACCCAAAAAGAGCCCCTGTCCTCCAGGAGCCTGCAGGTTAGCAGGAGGAGCTTGTACCATGCACATTTCTCAGCTGTAAAAATGAGGCCAGTAACTCGTACCTGTTCCTACATGTCTTTGAGTTACTGTTGGGGGATTTACATAAAGGTATGCACATGAAAGTGCCTGCTGCACACAGTAGGTGCTTTATAAGAATGAGCCTCCCTTCTTTTCTTCATCCTGGGTCCCTGGCCTGCAGCAGACATAATAGATATTTCAGAAGTTCTCATGTGTGAGTAAGTAGTCACAGCTGCCCTAAAGTCTTGCCTTCCTTCCTGCGTCGGATAGAGACCTACACATTTGGCTGGAGGTGAAACTGAGGCCCGAGCAGGGCCAGGCTGGGTGATAGAGCAGTGGCCTTCAGCCAGCCCACACCATCAGTAGCAGGGCTCCTCTGTGGCCCAGGTGGGAGAGCAGGGCTGTCTGGGAAACCCATGGCCTACAGTCGCCGCCATCACACCCCCTCCCTCAGCCCCTCTCCAAGGGCAGGAAGCCAAAAGCACTCACGCAGAAAACCCTGGCCTGTCTCCCCCCCAATAATTCAATCATCTTGGAGGCCAGTGGCCCTCTCTCCTGGCTGGGTTGACAGATGAGAAGGGGAGAAAAGGGAGGCATGTGGGGGGAGGGGGTAGGAGACCAGGGAAGCAGGCATGGAAACATCAGAGCAGGGCTTGAAAAATGAAGAAATAAACCTGCCAGGAGGGAGACAGCCTCGATTCGTCCTCCATAAAGCTGTCTTAGGGCCACCAAGGACGTTGGCGGGAGGAGGAGGAGGCCAGAAATGGCTCCTCCTGGGACCCCAGCTGCCCCCCACCCCCAGCTGGGCTTTAGTCCCTGCCTACTGAGGGGTCCAGGAGGAGGGAGGCGGGGAGGGCTTTGTGTTAAGAGGGACAGAACTGTGGGAAGTACAACTAAGGAGAGAACAGGGGCTTCTTGTCCAGTTGACTCACAGACACCTGCACACAGTAGGCACTCTCTGTCGGACTGACCAACTGAAGGAATGCATTGCTGTGTCTGCAGGTAGCCATCAAGCAGGGCCTTTGTACCAGGATGACTAGACACGAGGACTTGGATGGAGCCCATTTGCTCACTTGCTCATTTCCCAGAATGGAAGACAGACCAGCTAGGTCTAAAGTCACGGGGCAAATCATAGCCACTTGGATTCTCCAGCCCCAGGAAAGGCCACCTTTACCTTGACCGACAGGGTTGGAGTCCTCTCTCACCATGTCCCTAACAATGCCACATCACACCCAGCCCAGGCCAGCAGCCAAGCAGGCCTGTGAGGGGGGCACACGGCCCTCCTCTGGGTCCTTCCCCGGGGCCATTAAGAATCCCGTTTTCTAGGAATATTGAATGACACTGAAATCTGCTCATAACCTAAGTCCAAAAGAGAAAGAAAGAAAATTATAAAGGGACCACAAAGAAATACACCAGAATTTTGACCAGGATGACGTCTGGGCAAGGAGGATTCTGGGAAGATTTCATTTTTCTTCTTTCAACTTGCCTGTGACTTCCAGACTTTCTACAACAAGCATACGTTACTTTTACAGTAAGGAAAAAAGGACATCATCAGAGTTTAAAATAAATAAGTGTCTCCCACTAAGTGTTCCTAGTGCTAGATTCCCAACTCTAGGATAGTCACAGAAACTCTTGCTGGATTAGACAGAAACTTCGCTTAGGTACCAATCCCCACCCGTGAGAGCCTCTCTCTGAGGCCTGCAGGCTCTGTGAGGTCACTCTAGGTGGGAAGGAGGGGACCAGAGCTGCTAAAGTCATTTTGCTATGTGACTTTAGGTGAGTCCTGTACCTCTCTGTGTGCTGGTGTTCTCCCCTGGCCCTTCTCACCTCACAGGATGGGTGCCGAGGACTCATGGGCCTGGGCATGCTTAAACTAAACGTGGAAGACTACACGTATTAGGGGCACAGGGCTTCTCTGATCGAGGGGCACTGTCTAGGGCAGATGGGCAGCTGAGGTGCCTCCAGAGACCAGGCAGGCCGGCGCAGGGCGGAGGAGAAGCCTGAGTAGCGCCAGGAGGCAAGGGGCCAGCTTTCATCCCCTGTTTACAGTGGAAACACAGACTTGAAAAGGTTTCACTTTTCCACTGTTTTTGTGGCGGTGCTGTGGGGAGCAGGGCTTCCTGAGAGTGAGGCCAGCTTTCCAAGGCCACACCGAGTCCAGCCCTGCGCTGGCCTCCGACAGGAAACACCATGTTTTCAATTTACGGGTCCCTGCCAGGCACTAGGAGCAGCCCGTGCTCCACCAGTCTGACTGTCGGGAGAGTGATTCCAGACCCCACTGCTGCTGGGAACCTATAGCAGGCCCGGCGGAGCTCCAGGACCCCAGAGGGACCCCATGGGATCCCCAAGGGGCCTCGCTCCAGGACAGCTCTATATGGTTTTGTTCACTGATGCACCTGGTGACTCCACTCCAAACTCCAATCCCTGTTCTCCTGGCTCTCACATCCGTGAGTCCTACTCCCTTGCTGGACAGAAGAAAAACTGAGGCCCACAGAGAGAAGGAACTTCCAATTCCACCAGATTATTAGCGAAGAAGAACAACCTCAACCCAGACTGGCAGATCCCCAACTGAACCCCCTGACAAAGTGGGACTGTTCTGCCTCCCCCGTGACTCCTTCATAATAGTGATGACAGCTGACCTCCGCCACACACTTACGGGCCAGGCACCGTGACTGCGCTTACGCCACAGAACAAGCCCATGAGCTTTCACACCTTCACACTTTACAGATGAGGATACTGAGGCCCAGAGGTTTCAGGCATTCTCTAGGGTCATGTGGCTGATGACCATGGAGCTGGTAGTTGGGGACTACACTGCAAAGCTGCCCCTCTCCATCTCTTTCTTGGTGTTTGGAGCTGCCCTTGTCTAGGCTGGCAGAAAGCCTTGCTACCACACAGGCCCCGCCAGCAACTCTCATCTTTGAGTTCTTTGGGAATTCCCGATCAACTGAGTGATACCTATAGCCGGGTGTCCACTTAGCCAGTGTGCACTGAAGGCCTTGGGCTCCGCTGATGGGCAGGTGGCTGTGCCCTGGCACACAGGAGAACCTCAGGCTGAGGCTGCACCTCCCTGCTGCACCAATGTCGAGGCTGCGGAGTTCTGACGACCTATGCTTCTTTCTCCCCTTGCTGGAATGTCAGCTCCATGAGGGCAGGGAGCTGGTCTCTTGCTCACTGAGATATCCCAAACACTCAGAAGTGTCTGGTGGGTAGGTGCTAAACATCTATGGATTGACTGAGAAGTGGTGGGTGGGTAAGAGGCTCTCTTCATACGGTGGATTTGAAGAGGACTGGAAGCTCTTCTCATTGGTCATGTGTTTATGTTTCTAGGGGAAGAACATTTCCCTGGCCTGAAAGCCCCCCGATGTGCAGTGGCCCCATCCCAGGCCCCATCTGGACAGAGCTCTCCCTACGCCCTGCCTCTCACTTTCTGGGACTTGCTGAGCTCCAGCACTAAACAAAAGGCACATTTTCAGGGGTTATAATCCCTTGCTTGTTTTGTTTTTGTTTTCTTCACAACTGTCCCCTCACTGCTTCTTCCTGTTCAGGGTATTCCTGTTCCCAGATGGGAGCCACTTTCCAGGCAGGTAATGGCCAGGCCCCCTGGAGTCCTGCGAGCTGGGCCAGGGAGGCCCACATCAGACATGGACACAGAGCCTTGTCAGCATGGAGAACCCCAGGGCTGCCAAGGAGGTGGCACTCGAGGCTCCAGCTCCAGGCTGCCCTCCGAAGCCAACCTGTGCCCACTCCACAGAGGGGCAGAGACTGTGTGTGTGTGTGTGTGTGTGTTTGTACATACGGGGGATAAGGATGGGGGAAGGGCACATACATACAAACATGCATGCATGCATGCATGCATACATACATCCAGAGAAGGAAAATGAGAGATTGAGGGGGAAAAAAAAAAGAGGGAGAAACCTAGTAAGAAAGGGGGCATGAGAGACAAACTAGCCAGTGAGATGAAGTCAGAAAAAGGCCTAGAGACAGGGAGCATCTGTGGAAAGGGTGCCCCCTGGAGTTGTGCAGCACAGCTGCCCCAGGGAGGACAAATGCAAGAGAACCACAAAAGTGGGATAGACAAAATGGGTACAGACAAAACGGGTGCGTAAAAGAGACCCAGAGAGTCAAAGGATGAGCAGGAGAGAAAGGGCTACACAGACTGGCAGACAGAGCAACCAAGAGGTGCAAAGGTGGCTGTGGGGCAGACAGAGCCCATTGCAGATGTGCAGTTCTGCATATCGGCAAAGAGAAAGACCGGCTGCTGAGTCCCAGGAGGCCCCACCGTGTCTTGCGTGGACCCCCTTGCCCTCTGCTCTCCAAGGCCCAGCGAGGTGGCTCCAAGTGACCCTTCCCCTCCCATTCAGCCCCTTCCCTCACCTCCAGCTGGAGCTCAGGGAGAGGACTGCTGAGGAAGGTCAGACAGAGCGGGAGCGGGAAGGTCCACGGAAGCTGCTGCACTCACCCCTTTGATGACCCGGGCCTCTTTAGACAAGCCCTTCCTTTCTCCGGGCCTCAGTTTACCCCATACACAGGAGGTGGGATCTGTTGGTTCCTTAGCTCCTCTAGCCCCTAACATCCTGTCTCCAGAATTTCACACTTAGTTGGTGTCTTGTGTTTCTGGAGTCCTCCTCCCAACCCCACCCCCGTTTCTGAAGGAACTCTTTGAACTCTTCCAACCCCGAGCCCACTGGGCTAGCATTTGAAAGCCCAGCCTTATAAAAGGTTATCTCAGCTACAAATGGGCTCCCCAAGATGAGCACCACCTTCCCTGCCAACACCCAGAGGAGCGGACCCCCTACCTGCCCACGTGCAGTGTCTGCTCTGACATGCTGGATTTGAATGAAAGCTCAGTGAGAAATGACGTGGCTTGTCTTTCTACAGACCTAAACCTTCACTGGCTCTTTGCCACTCATCAAACAGAGGTGTGATCCGCCGTGGGTGCCCATCACAGACCCCTCCTCCTACTCGCCTCTCGGGAGTCAACAACTGGGTGGGGGCAGGGGGAGGACTGGCAGTGCCCCGTCTTCACTCATGCTGTGCCATCCTCTTTGTCTTGGCCTTTCCCTGCCCCTCCCAGTGGGAGCAGTGTGTTCCAGGCATTCCCGCAGCTGAGCCCACTCTGGCTGTGAGAACCGTCGGAGTCGATGCTGGGAAGAGCTCTTGGGACACGTCCTGATATGGGCAGGCCTGATCGGCGGCTGCGCAGGCCACTCTAGCAACGCCAGCTGAATCTGGGGAAGGCACCCACTACATGCCTAACCCTCTCGGGCCTCAGGGGGGCCCTATTTTCTTCATTTTAGGATGAAGAGGAAGAGCCTCTGGGAAGTCAGGTGACCCGGCCTTACCCAGGTTATCTGGACCTAAAGATGACAGACCAGGTCTGTGGGAGACAAAACTAATGCACCCCCAGGAAGCCTCTTCTGATTTTCCTGGTTGGCAGGAGGGTCTCCCCCTGCAATAGCTGGGGGAGAACCTCCAGCTATTGTGGTGCCTTGGGTCTGGCTGAGGGCTCAGGCTTGAAACTCAGATGATGCTGGGTTCAAATTCTGGCCCCACCTCCCAGCAGCTGTGTGATCATGGGCCTGCTACTTAACTTCTCTGTTCCACAGTTCACTTACTTGCAAAACAGGTTCTATAAAGATTAAATTAGATAATGTATGTAAAGTACATGAATACAGGCATGCATCCAAGGTCCTGGTTTGGGTCAAACCCTGCCCTTAGGCTGTGGCTTTCCCTATATCTCATCCCTAGCCCCACCTAAAATTCCTGAAATCCTCTGAGTGTCAACCTGCTCCAATCAGCCTCTTCCAGGAAGCCTTCCATTACCCCTGTTCCCCAAGGACTCTTCCTGGACCTCAACACCTCCCTGGCTCCGGGGACACTGGGTATCACTAATTCTGTTATGTGAATGCGAGCCTGGGCCTAGACTGTGTGCTGCCTGAGGGCTGGCATAGAACCTTCTGCTTCCTTCTCTTCCTAAGAGTTGAGCACAGACCCATGCAAACAGTAGGTACTTACTAAATACTGCCGCCTTACTGACTGCAGATAGTGTGGGGAGGAGGCACTGGCTTGTGCAAAGGCCGGGGCCCTGTACCAGGTGCCAGGTATGAATGGAGGACCCAGCAGGCTCCCAGCCCAGGGAAGAGACGGAGCCACCTACCAGGCCCACAGCCTAGGCGGCCGTGCAAGCAGAATGCCAGTGGTCAGAGGAGCCAGCGCCTCCCAGAGATGACAGTGCCTCCCAGGCCGAGCCCCAGACCTTGATAATCATCCCCAGCCAGGGGTAAAGGCCCCAGCAGCGAATAACTCCTCCTCTGCCACCTGCCAGGGCCCTAGTGCCTCAAGCGAGGTCTCATTAGGATAGGCCCGCTTTTTCACCTCTGCTTTAATTATTAACTCCCTCCAGCATCAGTGAGTGGAAAATGGGAGGGAGCCAGGGAGTGAAAGCCTGTTCATTTTGGGAGCATGCTGCCCTCTCTGTGGATATTCTGGAAAACTACCATGGGGGCTGCCTTGGCTGGGGCGGAAAGACCCAGGAGCCAGGCAGCGGCTGCTGATTCAGACTGACAGTTTGGGTCAAAGAGGGCCCAACGTCCAGGAGCAGGTGGCTCCTTGGTCCCTGTCCTGAGATGGCCCTGCTCCTTCCCAGGGGCTGCAGAGGCTGGTTTAGGGCGCAGGCCTAGTGGGGCTGCCTGTCCCAGATGGACTCCCCGAGCTGAGCAGTGGCAGGTGACATGGCACAGGCCAGAGACCAGACTGTAAGCCAAGAGGCCTGGGCGCCAGGCCTGTTCCCCACTGTCTCCATGGATGACCTGGCAAGGCATGTTCTGCCCTGGGCCTCAGTTTCCCCATCTGAAAACAGGAGGGACTCCACAGGGTCATCCCCCAGTTCTGACACGCCAGGCTTCCAAGTGTTTTAACTAATAAGGCTCCGAGGCCCCTCAGAGGAGCCGGACAATCCCACCCCACCCTGCCTCCCTCGGCCGGCTCCAGGGTAGTGGCCCAGCTCAGTTTGCAGAAGTGATCTGAGACCCAAGTGGACCTAGCAGATGCCTGCTGATCTCAGGCCTCCTGGAAGGCCCAGGGGAGCCACCACTAAATGGCATGTCACACCCAAAGAACAGCTTTCCTGTCCCTGGGGCTCTGGGGTTGGCAGGAGGCTGCTGACCTGAACACTGGGGCCAGTGGGTATGGGGCTAAAACCCACGGATCTGCCTCAAGGAGCCTGGCAGAGGGGACACCCGGGAATGTCTGTCTGATTACTACGAGTTTTTAAAAAATGATTTTCTTATTTTTATATTCTATTATTATTATAGCATTAATTGAACCCAAGGGAATGGAGAGAAATATCCTGGGGTTTTACGAGCAGAGAGCGCCATTACAGATCATCTAAACTCCTGGTTTATTGATGAGAAAACTGAGCCGCAGAGAAGGGCAGGCTTTACCAAGTTCACCCAGCGAGGCTATGACATGGTCCAGGGCCCTACCTCTAGGCCAGCTCCCCGTCAGGCATCAGGGTGTCTGTCCTAGGCTGACCCAATCACAGGTATTATATGGGGCACTGGTTAAAAATTCAGAGCCCTGGGCCCAACTCCAGACCCAGAGAATCTGACTCCAGGAGGGGGGCCTGAGAATCTGCATTTAAATAAGTGCCCCTGGGGCCTGTGTGTGTTGCTACTTTGGGGAAGTGCTGTGTCTCCATCTTGAAGTGTCATCATGAAAGTTCCCACTCAAGAGCTGCAGAGGCCCCGGGAGGCCAGTGTCCCTGGAGAGGGAATGACCTGGGCAACCAGAGCTAAGGACGCCAGCTGTAAGCAGGTGCCCCAGAGCTGAGGGGTGGCAGGCGGCTCCCTGAGGGCATCAATCTGCTGTTAAGAGAAAAGACCGGAATAGCTAGTGCTACAGTCCATCCCCGCAGCACCCCTTGCAGGTAGGCAGGCTTCTCTCATTTTACAGGTGAGGAATGTGAGGGTATCAGAGACGAAGTGACTTGTCCAGGCTCACCCGATTGACAGATGGCAGAGCAGAAATTTGAACCCCAAACTGTGTGTCCCTAAAACCCATGCTTTAACCACGTCACACTGCAGCCTTTACCACACTGAAATGTACGTGAGTGAACCTGTGGTGGTGAGCTCTCCAGCGGTGGAGGTGTGCAAGAAGTCGCTAGAGGAGCCCTGGCAGGTATGAGGTGAACCTGACCAGCCCTCCTGGAGCTGTGGCTGGGGACAGGCTGAGCTAGCTAAAGGATGCAAGGGTGTTTGTTCTTTGCGTTCCTTCCACACACAGAGAAAAATGTTCTAGGTTATTTACAGGGTCCAGTTCATCCAAGTCCTCCTGGCTCAATCCTTGGCCACCCTGGAGCTGTGGGCCAGAGGATGCCTGGGCGCCTCAGCTGAGAGCGCTGGGGCGTCGGGGGCTGGCTTCCCAGGCGGTGACAAGAGCCTTGGGGTAGTGTGGGTGGGGGCGGGGGCTGTGGTGGGGAGTCCGGGTGGGGGCGGGGCTGAGAGAGCTCACCAGGCCACCCAGTGGGAGCTGTCACCCATTAGACTGTCCCACCGGAGTGTGGACCCGACGGAGAGGGCACCATGGAAGCATCCCACGGAGGCTATGAAGCAGAGATACTCCCACAGGCTCCAAAAGAGGTCCCCAAAGACGCCGCAGGGAAGCAACGGAGGGTCCCAAACAGCTGGGAGGCAAGATGTGCTGCTTCCCAAACCGGAATTGAAGAAGGGTGAGAAGCACTTACCCGGGAAGACAGATGTGGTGGAAAAGCTCCCACAGATTCCTATTAGCCAGCTCTCGGGGGTGTAATATATGCAGTCCCCATAACCCGGGGGCTCTAGAAGGTTCTCTGGGCCATAGTTCCCTCAATAGCCAGGATGGACTGACTCTTGTGGGACCACACTGTTGTCACTACCTCCTCCCTATGCCCAAACTGGCCACAGCCCAGAACTGAGACGCCTGGCATTTGGACCTGAGGCCCAGGGAGCTGGGGCTGAGGGATGTGTGCCATGCAGTGCACGGCACTGTTTCTCACAGGGCCTGTGCACAGCTTCAGAATACTTCTTACCATGGCCTACCCAACACATTAAGAGCTGGCATACCGAAGAAAGCGTCCTTGCCATCCCCAGAGAAAACGGAGGGCACACAGGCTGGGTGCCTACCGCCATTCAGCACCGACATGCCAGGTATTGCACTGGGGACATGGTTCAGAGCCTGCCTGAGCCTTCAAGAGGCTGCCAGTCCAGCAGGGTAGACAGCAGGCGGCCAGCTTGGGGAGGCAGCGACAAGGAAAGGCTGAGGGAGGGACGCTGTGCCGTCTCTTTGGGCTAGCTCAGCACACACAGCTCTGCGGCCCACGCTGGCGGGAGGTGGCAGCCATTGGGAGGGGGCTCTTCCTGGGGCTGCGGCCCCAGCCCTACTCTGCCAACAGGGCACCCATGGAGCGAGGACAAGCCCAGCACCAAACCAGCACCTCCTGTGACTTCCCACCATCCTGCCTGAGCAGAGAGGCAAACAAGAGCCTGCCAATGCACAGGCAGCAGAGTGCAGCCAGAGAGGCTGCGGGGACAAAGGGGAAGTCGGCTCTGGAGGGCGGGGGGCTCTGGAAGGGCTGTTCCGCTGCCAGTCTGGCTCCTGAGAAACGTCTCATCTCTGGAGAGCCCTTCCAGCTGTGTTCTAGGCTGTGAGTTTGCTATTAGGAATCTGGGAGTGACAGTGGGTGGGAATGACCCCATGTGGCACAGCCTGTGACAGCTGCCTTGGTCTGGGCTGTTTGGGGATTAGGTGGGGAAGCCCCAAAGCACTGGAACCCATTGTTGGTGGGGGGACAGACCCCTTCTCATCATCGTCCCTCTATTCCTCTCGAGATTCGGCCACTTGGGTACTAGCGACAGTCCCTGCCTGCCTCGATTTACCTTTTTGACCAGTGAGGCACGCCCGAGCTCTTTATTCTGAACTGCAGGACAGTGGTAGCCTTGCCTACAGAGAGCGCACTCACTCTGCAAACTCATCTACAAGACTGCCTTCCCCAGCTTCAGTTTCCCCACCTGCAGAGGAGGAAAGGGCTCCCCAAAGCTGTACTGTCCGATATAACACTGGGTGACTAAACACCGGCGTCTGCGGTGGGGTGAACGTGTTAAATACACACCAGGTTTCACAGACTCAGTAGAAGAAAAGAATGTAAAATAGCCAATATGTTATTCCAATACATAATACAAAATAAAAGAGGATGTGGCAGATGGTCTGATAAGTATTTTGAAGGGCATAAGAGCATAAAGGGAAGGGTTTCGAATTTAGGAGTTCAGGGTGGAAATGACCAGAGCCTCTGAGAGGTGGAGGCCGTGGGGGCCCAATGGGGATGGAGGCCATATCTGGCTTTTGGAGACAGCATGAGATGAGATAAAGAAAACTCCAAGAGGTCCAAGCCATAAGATCACAAAAGTGGAGGGCTTTTGAGGCAGGAGGAAGTGTAGGAGCAAGCACCAGTGGGGTCGGGTGACACAGGTGGGGGTGGGGGGGCTACAGCCCAGGGCACTGGCAGACGCTAACGTGTGATGTGGCTGTGAAAAGAGGCCGGGGCCAGATGGTGGAGGCTTCGAATGCCAGGCTGAGTTGGCTGGGCACACAGCAGGCACTTCAGGAAGACTGGCTGGCCAGAGACTGGGACTGAGGGAGCTCCTCTGACGGCACCCAGGTGCCCGGAGGCCTGTCTGGCCCTAGGACCCACCAGCCCGCCTCACAGACCGCTGAGGCTTCCAGGCCAGCAGTTCTCCAGGAGCCCACCCGCGGGATCCTTCTCCCCTCAGGAGGACAATTTATTTATTCATGAGCATAAACCCACTCCTACCAGGCAGCCAGCTCCTGGACACTTCACTTCTAATTATAGCAGGAATCTCATTAGTGCTGGAGGGAAACCGGGTTTCCAATTGCCCCTGTTAATGGATGCGGCCCCCTCTTGCTCCCCTTGCTCACGCCTGTGGCCGGTGGTCCACATGCCCAGGACAGCACCGGGCAGCCACAGGGGCAGATGTCTCTGAGTTGAGGGATCGGGCTGCATCCTGAACGGTGGGCACAGTGGGTCCATGGGATGGGGCAGCGCTCGCCACCAGCACTTGTCCACACACAGTGCACAGCCTCCAAGCAGCTGGGAGTATGGGGTGCTGCCTTGAACACCTTCAAAGGTCTGGGCGGGAGGAAGCTATATGTTGGCCAGAGCTGGATAAACAAGGCAAAAGGTGGCAGGTTGGGAGCCCAGGAGGTCTCAGTTCTGCTGAGTCCTGGTGATGATGGGGGTGATGACACAGAGATGTGCTGCTGGGACACCTGGCGAGGAGCGTCTCCAAGGGAAAGGAGTGGGGAGGTGAGACGGTCCCAGGACTCAGGGGGCTTTGAGGAGGAGCCTCAGGTGTGATAGGACAGGGAGAGAGAGGCTGAGGCGAGGCAATACAGGGCTGGCTGGTATGAGAAGAGCAGGCAGGCGGAAGAGAGGTGCCCACACAGAGAGAAACAGAGAGAGACAAACATTCCCCTGGAAGGGCAAACACTCACTCACTCACACCCCTGAGCTGCGGTTTGGAGGCCGAGGAGAGAAGCAACGAAGTGACTAGGGCCAAGTATGCTGGGCTGCTCAGAGGACTCCCCAAATAGACCTGCTCCCCCACCTCCACGGGGGGAACTGGTCCCACCTAGATGTTTCAGACCAGACACTCAGGGGTTGTGAGTCCGGAGCAGGAGGCATAGACCTCCAAGAGCTGTCTCCCTCCATGACCATGGGGAGCTGTGCAATTGCCAGCAGAGGGAGAGGGGGTCAGTGCTCTTGGCCTGGGTGTACTTCCTCTCCGGAGCCCCTCAGGAGCCCATCTTGTCCCCCCACACTGCCCCTCAGTCAGCTCCGCCTTGGTCAGTGGGGTGGTAGGGCCCCTTGGACCAGTCTGAACGGGAGGCTGACGCCAAGCTTCTTGTGGAGATGGCCTGAGGTGCTAGGGTCCTGATGGGAGCTGCACGTGGGGGGTGGGGTGGCACTCACACATGGCTGGGCAATCTCCTTCCCTTGCACATTCATACATATTCACACACCTTCCCGTCTTATACACTAGCCTAGATAATTACTCCCATTCATGGTACATAGCAGCACACACCCACACCCACACACCCTGCATGGGCAACGCCTCTTCTTAGCACCCTCCTCCAGCCCTACTTGGGGGACCTCTGGGAAGGGGCTCCGGAGTGGAGAGCCCTTCTCTGCCAGTCCAGCTCCCCTCCCCTGCAGTGTCCATCCTGGAGAGACTCATGCTCTCTCACAGACTCAGTAATGCTCTGAGATCCCCCAAATCTGATGCCTAAGTGCCCTGTGTGGCTCCCAGCATGCATACTTTTCGGTGACGAGGAACTTACTACCTCCCCCAGAAAGCAGCTTTAAAAAAAATCTCCGGACAGCTCAGACTCTTGGAAAGTTAAACTTGAGGTTGTGAGGAGGACAGTATGGTTGCCACTGAGGGGTTCGAGCTGCTGGCCAGAGTTCGCCAGGCAAGACTGTCCTTTCATCATTAGTTTGAAAGGTGACAGAGCTGGCCCATCACCCTGGCTGTCACTCCAAATTATAACAGAACTAGAGAAACTGTGTCCAGCCAATACCACCTCCTCGACTAAGTAGGACCCAAGATAATCTTTCATTCACTCCCTCCCTCCCTCACTAAATTAATAAAATATCAATTGGGCACCTACCATGTGCCAAGCACTAGGATGTGGTAGTGAACAAGTATAATCATTTAATATTCAGTTCTAGTCTGACACCTGCCCTTCACCCATTTTACAGGTGGCAAAGCTGAGTCCAGGGAAAGGCAGAGAACTGCTCCAAGTCACACAGGGAGCTGGTGGTCCCAGGCAGAGCCTCACGCATGCTGCTGCAGGCACTGACCACTTGCTAGCATCGGGAAGACAGGGAGCAGGCCGCATGCCACCATCCCAGCCCCTGGCGTTTCTAGGACACTGAGGTATTGATTACTACCCTTGCCTTGGAGTGGATTTCTTTTCTTTTTCCAGCAAGGCTTTCTGGTCCTCCTTTAAAAAAAAAAATTTTTTTTTTAAGAACACGCTCCAAGCAGCTCCTATGATTAATTACCAGCTGCCTAATGCTCTGCCACTGACAATTTCTGGAAAGGGAATGAATTACCTTGAAAAACATCCGAAAAGAGAACCCACCGTGAAGGAGAATTTCAAAGGTTACCTCACAATTAGCAGGGGGTTCCCCCAGCCTTGCTGGGTTGCCTGCAGGCCCTCTGGGGAGGGGCAGGCTGCCAGCTTTCAGGAGCCACCCTCTGGCTCTGAGGGCAGCCAGGCTTAGAGGTCTGGGCAAAGGCTGTAAGGTAAAAATGGAGGTAGTTTCCTGAGCACCTACCGTGAGCCTGCCCCGTGGCTCTGCCCCTGGCCTCTAAGGAGTTGTGTGATGCTTAATTCCAACGGACCGTGGTTCAAATCCCCACTCCACCACTTGCAGCTCTATGGGTTTCTTAACCACTTTAGGCCTCTGGAAAATGAGGCATTAATCACCCTTCCTCAGGGGATTACTATGGGAAGAAATAAGCATTTTAAGGTGAGTAGTGCCTGATACAAAGTAGACTCTTCACCAAGCTGTAACATTGAAAAACATTCCAGGCTTCTAAACATTCTCATTACAGCTTTGTCTCAGCAATGTGGGTATAATTATCCTCCTTTGCAGGTGAGAGCTGACTGTCCCAGAAGGCAAAGAACTCGCCCAAGGTCACGTCGCTGACGGCAGGAAGCAAGACCAAGCCCTGCTCCCCGGCTCCAGAGCTGGACTGAAGCAAGCTTCTGTATCTGTCTGTATCTGTCTGGGGGCACCTGGGAGCAGCAGGGCGTGAGGGGAGAAGCGGCGGGCAGCAGGGAGACAGATTCGGCAAGGTCTCACACCAGGGCAGGCTCTGGCTCTCCCAGGTGGGCCCCAGAGCCCTGGGACAAAAGACTGGCCCCAGTCAGCATCTTTGCGCAGGCCTCTCATGTCTGGGTTGGGAGCCACAAAAGGGATCAAACGGGTCACCCTCTGGCACAGGGCCAAGTGTGATCCACCCTGCAATGCTGTTCAGTGATGACGCCCTGAGGTCCAGGCTAGAGGCCTGCCCAGGAAGCTCCTGGCTCCAGCTGCACTCAGGAGTTCCCTGAGAGGCCCAAACCCTCTCCTCAGGCTGGACAAGCAGTTTGTGTCCATCCTGGCATTGGTGGGTCCTCAGGGAGGAGGCGACAGCAGGACGTGAAGCGTGCAGGACGAAGGGTCCCAGCATCCTTGAGGAAAATGCTGACATATCAAAATGCTGAGTGCTTACTGTATACCAGGTGTGCCAGAACACCTGTGGGGACAGGTGCTGCGATCCCAACCCTTCTTTTAGAGACAGGTAAACTGAGGCACAGAGGAGCCACACAAGATCATGGTGGACAAGCAGCAGAGCCAGGATTTCAATGCAGGCCCTCCGACCCCAGAGCCCAGAAATAGGCGAGGGCTCATGTGCGCACCTCAGTGTGTTCGTGCGAGAGAAGAGAGTGGGGCAGCCGCGGCACCCATCTCAACGAACAGGCCTCTCTGCTCACCTAGGCTACTCCCTGCTCATCTAGGCTGTCATGCTACTCAGTGAAAGAGGCCCACACGCCATGGGGTTCAGAGTGGTATAGACAGGGCTGCTCAGCCAGAGCTAGGGACACTAAGCCTGGCCCTCTCCCTGAGTGCAATCCTCTACCCCCTGCCCTGGCAGCCACTCTAGAAAAAGGCCAGGCTTAAGAGCCCCCTGTGGGTCCTTTTGGGGGGAGTGGGGCTGACAGGTCTCAGCAAGGGTGGCGGCACCCAATCCCACCCATGAGGGCTAAGGCCCCAGCAAAGGCGCAGTGTGCTGGGACTAGTACCTGTCTCTCACTCAGGACACAAGTGGCCCTTCCCCAAGCATCCAGGCCAAGCTACCCCCTGCCAGCCTAGCTGCACACCTACCTCAGTGACCCAAGAATCACCAGAGTCCCACGTGCCAGTCAGCAGCTCGCGGTGCCTCCGCCTCACTCCAGCTCCATCCCACTGCAAGGAGAAGGGGTGGTCAGCGAGTCCACTCATGGCAAGGGCCCTGAAACTAACTGAGCATGTGGCCACAGCTCACCCACTCACCTGCTAGAAAGTTTACTGCCGGCCATCCCCAATCCCCCCTGACACCCTTATCTGACAGTTACTGGCTATGTGATTGTGGATACGCCCCTGTCCTCTCTGGGTTTGTTTTTCCACCGGTCAAAAGGGATCACAAATCTCCCAGGGTTTGGGGAGGATTTAAGGATATATGGTGACAGAGGCATTTGACGCTCATTCATTCACTCAAGGAACATTTAACAAACACCCTGAGCTGTTCCTTGCCCTTGTGGGAACCCCGATAATGAGCAAAGACTCAAACACTACATAATTAAAAGTCATGTCTGCCAGAAATAATGAGTACGGGGCTATGCAGCACAGACTCAAGGTTCACAGGGGCTGTTTGGGGGAAGTAAAACTGAAGGATGACCCAGAGAGAGGCACGCCAGGATGCACGGAACAGTATTTCAGGCAGAGGGAACAGCACATGTAAGGATACCAAGAGAGGGGAAAAGCCTGGTCCAGTGGAGGACTTGAGAGTGGGTGGTGAGGTAGGCGCAGGGAGGGAGGGGTGATGGAGTGGGGTGAGTGGGGATCAGGAGGCAAGGCCAGTTGTTGAGAAGGTGGGTGGGGGTCACAGGGAGGTCTGAGCAGCTGAAGGACAGAACCTTAGTTCTAGTTTGAGAAGCTCTCCATGGCTGCTGGGGAAGAAGGGTTTAGAGGGGACAGGAGGAGGCAGGGAGACCAGTGGGGAGGCTGCTGCAGAGGTCCAGGCCAGAGGCAGTGGTGCTCAGAGCAGAGGGAGCAGGAGCGGCGGGTGCACGGGTACGTAGGGGTAAGAGAGGGAGGAAAACAGCATGGACGCCCCACCCCGCAGTGGCCTGGGCTTTGGGGAAGTGGTGGGAGCATTATCCTTGCTGGGTGGGATCCAGCTGGCCCATCTTCTCAGCAGGCCACCAGTACTCTGCCCCCTCCCATGGTCCACAGGGCTCCCTGGCAATCCAGGAGGAGCAGATCCGAAGGCCTGACTGCAGGGTGGGAACCGCAGAGACCCAGGTTTGAGTCCTGTCTGTGAAGGTGCCCTGCTGGGCGGCTCTGGGCAATCACCATGCTCCCTGTGCTGGTGCTCTCCTTCAGAAATGGGAAACCTGACTGAGCGCAGGGCTGAGCGCAGCTTGGAATGAGGCCCATGGCCAACAGTGGGAGAGGGAACATACACAACTCGCTACACGTGGGCTCCCGCATGTGCCGGGGACTAGTGGAGGCCTTAGACCTAGGCCCCACCTCACTGTGCAGCAGGTGGGGCTCCCAGGGAGAGAATGAGTGCCCCCTCGGTAAGAGGCACCATGGACAGCCTGGCACTGGAGATGTGGGCTCAGTAATAAAAACAATCTGGTTCAAGTCCTGCTTTCCTCCTCTTACCAAGTGTGTGGCTTTGGGCAATTTCTTAAACCTCTCTGTGCCTCAGTTTCCTCACCTGTGGGAGGGGGTGTAGGGATGACATGGGGACCTCCCTCAAAGTTGTACAGACTCTATAAGGTATGCCAGCGCAGGACACGCAGGCAGCTTTCTGGGCATATCAGCTGAAGCATAAATTACCTGGCAGGGGCTGGTGCTGAGCTCTATGGTATGCTGGGACTCTGAGTCCCAGCTCCCAGAGCCAGCTGCCGTGCCCGCCCTAGCACAGGGAAGAAGATGACTCTGCATCCTGACTCCAGCCCTGGCAGGGCAGTGACGGGTGCCCGCTTCGCAGAGCAGGGCACTGAGCTCTGAGGGAGGACAGGGTTGCCGGAGGGGTTGCAGCTGGCCCTTTGGTTCATGGACTCCGACTCTCCCATTTCAGAGAGGAAGAAACTGAGGCCTGGAGAGGGGCAGCAATTGTCCCTATCCCGGGGTCACGCAGCAAGTCAGTGGCTGGAGGAGAATTAGAATCGGCCTCCTGCTTCCCTACCGCCCGCAGCGCAGGCCTTTCCCAAAGGCGAGCTGGCCCACAGACTCGCTGACAAAGAGAAAGTAATTATTTTGGCAGCTGAGACAGAAGCCAGAGCCGGAAAGTACTCGCTCACTCCGTGAGCGTCGTCCAGGCCCCAAGGAACGACGCCCGCCCCTCCTGTCTCTCTGAGGTGCTGTGGCTCACAGCACACGTGTACCTTGCTGCCCCCAGCCACCCCAGTTCTTTGCAGTGGGACTGTGCAAAGGGACAAACAGACCAGAGAGGGGGAAGAGACCTGGCCAAGGTTATGGAGTGAGGGCACCACGCCGGAGGCACCAGGATATGAGCTCGGGCACCGGTGGGGAACTGACCCCCTTTCCTATGGGCCTGAATTGGACCCCCATCTGGGAAAGACAGAGAGTTCTGCCTGGGATATTTCCATCACCATTAGTGAAATGCTATGAGGTAGAAACTAAGCTAGCATTCCTAATTTCCCCATAAGGCCCAGAGAGGTCCCACAACTTCCTAAGGTCACACAGGTAATAAGGAGCAAAAAGGAGTAAGAACAGAGCCAGGGCATAGGCAGGTGGTCTGCCTCCCCTCATACTCTGCCTACCACCAGGACACCAGCCAGGGAGCCCACACACAGCGTCGGAGCTGCTCTACAGTCCTGCTCAGAACCAGACAGTGCTGGGCACCCAGGCTCCCGTCACCGTGCTGGGCACCCCCTCACACCGGCTGCCCAGTCAGGCTGGAGTGGAGGTGGTGAGCTCAGGCCCAGGTGGAGCTGTGAACACAGAGGCAATATCATCCACCCCCACCCCTGGGTGTCCTTAGGTGAGGCTCCCAGCTTGTGTGGGCTTGACTACCTGGTGAGGCCGGGAGAAGAACAGGTGGGATGGACGAGGTGTCACCATGCCTGCTCCCAGCCTGACCAGACCTCAGCCATAAACAATGCACATACACCGCAGGAAGTGTTCTCTGCTTAAAAGGCACTTGGTGTAACGGGGTGGGGTGTAGCCTGAGACTCAGGGCCGAGTAGGGGGTAGGTGGGATGGTGCCGCACTGCCCAGAGGGCTCGCGTGGGTATCCTCAGCTCAGGACTCTCACTCTGGGGGTGGGTAGAGGGGTGAGGCCCTGACTGCAGGGCAGCTTCTGACTGCAAGGACAGGGAGGGGCAGCGTGCAGACCGCAGGCTGAACCATGCTTTCGCTCTGTGTGTGCCTGGAGTTCCTAGGGCAAGGCAGGCAGTAACGGGTGCCCACTTTACAGGGCAGGGCACAGAGCTCTGAGGGAGGATAGGGTTGCCGGAGGTGTTGTAGCTGGAGAGTGGCAAGGCTGGGTCTGGGGCGCAGCAGAGGTCACTTGGGATGGGGACTGTCCCAGATGGGTTTTCCCAACCACACCCACCTTCCCATTCCCTCCTCCTCTCAGGATCCCCTGGCAGGACCTGGGTGTGGGCTTGGGTGGAGGCACCAGGCTAGGCTGACTGGGGCTGGGGCTGGCCTGGAGAGATGCAGGGCTGGTCCTGGATTCTTGGGAGGACAGAGGTGCCTGTGCCACAGGGCGTCCAAGATGTGGGGCCCCGTGAAGGCTCTGTGCCTGTGGCTATAGCCTGCGGCTAAGTGACTAGCTGTTCCCTAAAGCTGCCAAGGGTTGGGAGCCCACATTCTGGGCCGGAGCCCTGGCCTTGTCCTCAGTGGTGAGGTCGAGGGAAAGGCTGGGTAGAGCTGGGTTTGAATCCCTGCTTGCTCTTTACTGCTGGGTGAACTTGAGCAAGCCGCTGGCACCTCTGAGCCTCCATCTCTGCTCTAAACAGGGACTAATTGCTCCTCCTGCTACTCACCCACCTCACACTGGCTCCAGGTTGCCCTGTAGGGCCAGAGCACTGACCTACCCACAGGCCACTGAGGGTTGGACTGCCCCAGTGTGGTCTGAGGGCAGGGGTGCACTGATGGCACCTCTGAGCTGGAGCTCAGGGCTCCTATCACCTGCTGCAAAATCATACTCCTGTGCCCTAGTGGCTGTGAGGGCTCAGTGAGGCATGGGGTGTGTAGATACAGGTGCCACAGCACAGAGTAAGTGAATGGTAACAGGTGAAGTTTGGGGGAGGGGTGACTGCTCAAGGTCATAAGTGGCCAAGTGGGGGCCAGAATCATAGTCATGTGAGCACCCACCCAAACTGGGTCTAACCTGTCACTCCACTGGCGGAACTGACTTGAACCAGCTCGTTCCGTGCTGACCCTCCTAGCTGAGCTGGACTGGCAGCTCTTCCTACCCCCATTTTATAGATGAGCCAAATACCTGCTGGTCAGGGGTCAAACAGCCAGGAGCTCTGTCTCCAGCCTTGCACAGGAAGGGTGGCCTCAGACCCAGCCCCCAGGCTCTCTGGGGTGACACGGGTTCCCCCACCTGCGACCCATGCAGGAAAGCCTTCCCTTACATGACCCTGGGACTAGGCCCCTGTCCTTCCCTGGCAGCCAGCGCTGGCTCCAGGAGCAAGGCAAATATTTACCCCGATGGTTATCCAGATCGGCTGGCTGCCCCGCCTCCCACATTCCTGGAATACATGTTCCCTGACCTCACCACGCTAGGGGCTTGTGGGGGAGGCACACAGGGAGGGGTAGGGAGAGGAGAGCCAGACCTAGGGTCCTCGGTCTGGATGGAAGCCAGGCCCACTGACCAGGAGGAAAAAGGACACCTTCGCATTCTCCCTCTAGCTACTCACCCACTCGGGGAGGCTCCAGGCTGATCTTATAGAGTAGGGCAGCGGCCACTGGGGGAGGGGGCTGCACTGCTCTAGTGTGGTGTAGTGTGCTCTAATGCTGCCTCTGAGCCTGCAGCAGGGCTCCATCAGGGCTCAGCTCTTCACACCTGCAGCTAATCTCTCTCTCTCTCTCTCTCTCTCTCACACACACACACACACACACACACACACACACACACACACACACACACTCACTCACTCACTCTCTCACACACGTATCCATGCAGTGAGCCACTCAGCTTGCCACACACACGGCAGATTCTCCCACCTGCCAGGGATCTTCCTCCTCAACCCCAGCAGCTCTCGTTGGCTCACTCTACCCTTAGCATAATCCTGTCGCCAGGGAGCTATACAGTCCACTTTACAGATAAAGAAACTGCCCAGCAGAGACCAGAGGTCATGGAGCTGGACGTGGTAGACCGTGCGCTGTCTCACCCCAAACTGCACTTTCAACAGCTCTGCATTACCTATTCTGCCCATTAGAACCCTGTTTATCCATCAATGCCCAAAGGACCACCTCCTCCAGGCTGCCTTCCCTCATAGCCTCCTGCCAAGTGATCTTTCCTTTTTCTGAACTTTCAGAATATTTTATGGTATTCCTTTCTTTCTCCTTGCATAATCAAAATGGGGTACCTGATTATGTCTTCAGCTGTGACCTCTGTCATACTTACTCCAGGTGAGTGGAGTTGAGCGCAGGGGCGTGGGTGGCCTTGACTGCTCAGGGGAGGGCTGAAATCTTGAGTGTTTCCACCAAAGAACAGTAGCTACAGGTGGCTTCAAGGAACAGATAAGAAAGCAGCCCCACTGAGTTGGCTGTTTGGGTTTGAGAGGACCTCCTGGGCAGGGCTGCCTGAGAATCGTCAAATGCCCTTGGTTCAATAATCCCATCTGTCTTCACGTCCTCTGAGAATATCTGGAGCTGTTCTGTCAGCCTGCCCAGGCCCGGGCCCAGGGAAGCCTGGTGTGTCCGGGCCCAGGACCCTGATACACGACGCTCGGCTTCCCACTCCCTCTCTCCTCTGGAATCTTCACAAGTGGCTGTGGAAAGGAAGACCAGCAGGGTTCGGCTACCCTGCTGGGAATGCAGAAATGCCAGGCCAGGGAAGTCTGTAGCTGGCTTCTCAGGGATGCCGCCATGTGGAAAAAGCTCCAGCAGACAGGAAAAGGCCACTGCAAACATGGCCCACACCCTGGCACTGGAGGGATCGAGAGAGCAGGTGTTGGGGAATGGTGGGGGCTCCCAAAACTGTCCTCTCCACGCACCTAACATCTCTAAAACCCAGTTTCTTCATTTTGAAAATGGTGGCTAAAAACTGACTTCTAGGGCTGGCCGAGTGGCGCGTTCGTTAAGAGTTGGCTTGGGACGCCAGCTCTGAGCAGCAGGGCCCCGGTTCGGATCACACATATGAGGGCCAGTGACACTGCCCTCTACAGCTAAAATGGTGAACAACGGCTCAACCTGGAGCTGGGCTGCCGTGAGTCACCAGCAACGGCATAGGCTGCAGTGGGCTCCTGTAAGCTACCGTGAGTGGCTGGCAGCCGTTGTGAGCTGCCAAGAGCCGCTGTGAGAGGCTGTCCAGTGGCGGGTGACCTCACCCGGGAAGAGCGCAATGATAATGCCAACATGGGCCAGTGAAGCAACATCGTCCATAACTAGACTGAAGAACAAAAAGCACAGCAACTTGTATGCTCCCCTCCCCCAATTCCCCAATAAAATTTTTTTTTTAAAGATTTTATTGGGGAATTGGGGGAGGGGAATAGACAAGTTGCTGTCCTTTTGTTGTTCAGTCTAGTTGTGGAGGACGTTGCTTCACTGGCCCATGTTGGTATTATCATTGGGCTCTTCCTGGGTGAGGCAGATCAGTCTCTGGCCTCTGGACGGCCATTCACAGCGGCTCTTGGCAGCTCACATCGGCTGCCGGCCACACATGGTAGCTTATGGCAGCCCACTGCAGCAGGGTCTGCAGCCTACGCTGTCACCGGCGACTCATGGCAGCCCAGCTCCAGGTTGAGCTGTTGTTCACCATCTTAGCTGTAGAGGGCAGTGTCACTGGCCCTCATGTGGGATCCGAACCGGGGCCCTGCTGCTCAGAGCTTGCGTCCCAAGCCAGCTCTTAACCAACGCGCCATTCAGCCGGACCCGCAATAAAATCTTTAAAAAACAAAAACAAAACAAAAACTGACTTCTAGGGGGTTGCACTTTCATTTGTTTGCTCACTCACTCACTCCATCCATCCATCCATCCATCCATTTCCTTCTTTCAATGACTAATGACAGTGCCTACTATCTGCCAGAGGAGGAAAAGAAAGAGAAGAAAGGAGCTGGTGGTGGGTGGGTGAGGGGAGGGAAGGCAGGGCCAAAGGCCAACCTGTACGGGTGCCAAGACTGTGTGCTTCCCAAGGGTGTTGGCACACTGTCTAATGCAAGGTGGGTGCGACCCAGGTGATGGGTAATTCTAGGACAGCGCTGGAGTGCCCAGCTCGGCCTGGAAGCAAAATGGGGGTCAGGGACATCATTTTCTTGGGCAGAGTCTCTCAGGCAGAAGGGCACCCCTCCTGGGCAAAGGTCCAGAGGCTTGGCAGGAGAAAAGCTGTGGGCTGAAGAATTACAGGTGGCATCAGTGAGCAGGGGACAGCTGCACTCGCGGGATGGGGCACAGCACCCCTGGGCATATGCAGACACATCCGTGGAGCCCCTCCAAGGCTTCACCCCATGCCCAATCCTGATCTGCCGTGTTTTCAAGGTCACGTGGAGTGATGCCTGCTCCAGAGACCCTGTCAGACCCGCGAGTGCTTGCTCACTCGGTGGGCACTGCCCAGGCCCAAGGAATGATGCCCTCCCATTCTGTCTCTCAGAGGTGCTCAGCTCACACTGCACACATGTATACCTTACCCCCACCACGCCACCTTTGCCCCTTGGTATTGGGCTTGTGCAAACAGGCAAATGAGACCAGAGACAGGAAGGGACATATTCCAAGTTCACACAGCAGTAAGGACTGGCATCAGGACTCGAACTCAGGCCCTAGTTAGGAACTGGCTCTCCTTTCCTGTGAGTCTGCATCAGACTCCCACCTGGGAAAGGGGGCGGGAGCGGGAAGCCTGCCCCAGTCTACACCTCCTAACAGCCAGAGGCCTTTGGCTCTGGCTTGCGGCCCACTCACACTCGAGGAAGAGGGAAGGGTCTCCCCTCTCCCCAAGTCATCGAATGAACAATTTCTCCTCTCATCAAGGGCGAATCAATTTCTCCTCTAATCCACCACATGGATTAAAGGTGCATAGTACGGCTCTTCATGCTTACATTCCAGAGGGGCCCCCAACCCCTTCCCACAGGAGGGCCAAGGTGCTGAGCACCCTCCAGGGGCAAGCTCTGTACCTGGTGCTCCTTTCCACACCCATCACCTCATCAGGCCCCATGGGTCTTAGCCTCCCCCTAGCCTGGGGGCAGGGTTTTGCCCAGAGGGGCACTCGGCTGAGGTTGGCCAAACCAGGGCCTCTCATACCCACCTCGGCATTTGCGACTCCCAATGCTCATGATCAAAACTGAATTTTCTGCCAACGGCCTCCTCTTAGGAGCTTTGCCTCTGACCTCTGCTCACTCTGCTTGTGGTGGCCTGGCACCTGTCACCTGGCTCTGCACTGTCCATCTGAGGACTCCCTGAAGAAGCACCCCTTATCCCTACCCCCAATCCCAAACCCCTGCAGCATTAACGGAGCCTGGCAGAGGCTCTCAGAAGAGTCCTTAGAGGTCCTGAGTCCAAGCCTGCCACCTTATAGAGGAAGGGGACGTAAGTCTGGAGAAGGGCGGATGGGCCCAAGGTCAGGATGAGAACTCAGGTCAGCTCTGGTGTTGGAGGTTGGACTGAAGGGCAAGGCACCTGTCCCTCTAGGTCTGTTTCTTCATCTGGGGCTACACTGGCTGGAGGATTGGCTGAGCTGACGCCCACGCCCATGATTGGTACAGGGCTGAGTAGCACCATTAGCGGTCAACTCCACGGGACAGCCTGGACTCCAGGCCCTGTGCGCCCGCCCCTTGAAGAGACAGGCAGGACAGTCAAGAAGCTAAAGGGCACGGGCACTCCCAACGGCACACACAAACTGCCTAGCACCAAGTGTTCCTGATGACCCCCTTCCTGGGCCAGGGGCCAGCCTCCTGGCAGTCGCCCTCTCCAAATAGGCATCCCTTTGGGATTCTGGCCACCCGTGGGGGCCAGGCCAGTCTTTGGCGATGGCCGAGGCCCAGATTTACAAATGCTGGACAAAGGCAAGCACTGTTCTTGCTAGCAGGAGGGGGTGGATCTGAGCACGGCACTAACGTCACCCGGGCCTGGAAGAAATCCTGGTCCTGCTGCTTGTGAGCCGCATGGCCTTAGCCAAGTCCCTGTGCCTCTCCCGGCCTCAGTTTACTCAACAGTGCAATGGGGAGGCAGAAGGTCTAACTGGGGGCAAGTGTGTGGACCAACCCCTGGCCCTCGGAGGAGCGAGGCCACAGGACTGCTTGCTGTTTGTAGGAAAGCCAGTCCTCCCCCCAAGGATAGCCCAGTGGTGGCTGCAGGGTATCTGGTGGAAAAGCCGGGGAAGAAGGGGGTTGCAGGATGTGTTACTCCGCATGCTGCCACCTGCCCCAAGACGCTCCACCCACGTAGTTGCCCAGGGGAGCTCAACAGTCCCCACCGGATTTCGCTTACATGGAGGTAGGTTCTAGGCCTTTGCCTCTCACCCTCCCTGACCTGGGCAAGTGACACCCTATCTCCTGAAGTCTCCATGGCTCTGTCTGTGAAGTGGGAGGAATTATGCCTGCCTAATCCCTAGGTGGCCAGAAGGACTCTAGGAGACTGAGGCTGTGGCCACGCCTGGCGATGGGCTGTGAGGAGGTCCCCTGTTCTACTCCATACACTGTTGGCCTTGGCTCCTTGCCTTCCTGGGCAGCTCAGGTTCCAGCCCTGTCTGAGCCATCACACACCAAGAGTGCGTCCCAGGGTCCCCGCCAGGAGGCACAGGGGGCTTCCCCAGGTGCTTCCGAGCCTAGGCTGTCGGGACCAGCCGAGGGTGCCCCTCTTTCTCCCTTTAGTCTGGGTTTTCCCTGTGTTCTCTCAGAAAGAGGGGTCCCTCAGCCCAGCAACTCAGTGAGATTCTCGGGGGAGCTCCCTCCCACTGCCCATCATCCCTGGGGACCACAGAGTCTGTCTGCTGGGACTAGACCCCTGATGGGCTAAAAGGAGGGGTCAAGGCCAGACCCGGGTGGGTATCTATTTGCCTGTTGTCAGCAGCACCTAGCACAGGGCTTTCAGGTATAAGCCCCCAGGATGTTTGTTTAATGAATGAATGAGCAGCGACAGGAGGGGTGGAAATAGATTTAGATCAGAGAACACAGCAGCTGACACTTGCACGGGGCTTACTACATCCACACCAGGCCTGGCTCTAACAGACACTTTATATGGTTAACCCATTTAGTCTCCACAACAGTTCTATAAAGTAGTAATGTTATCCCCATCTCAGAGATGAGGAAACTGAGACTGAGAGGCATGAAGTCACTTGCCAAGTGTTAGAAAGTGGCAAAGCTGGACTAAGTGCAAGCCATGGGCTCCAGGATCCATGGGCTGGTCCACAGTGCTGCCTCCTGGGTGGGGGTGGGGGATGGGGAGGGTGGAGAGCAGCCCCTCAGAGGTCATCCAGACCAGAGGTTTTCCAGGGGACTGCAGGCCCTGCCCCAGGGGTCTGATTTAACTGGTCTGAGTGGGCTCCCTTTCAAAGCTGCCCTCGCTAATCACGTGTAGCCAAGGGCTGAGAGCCCCTGGCCAGCCCCACCCTCACTCCAGTGGGGAAACTGTAACTCATGGAAGGAGGAGACATGCCCAAGGTGTCCTAGCATGTTGAGGAAGCCTGGGACCTGGAGTCCAGTCCCCTGACTTGTGTGTCCTGGGCTTTAAGCTCTTGGAAACAAAGCACCGTCACCCCCGCAGCGCAGCCACAGGCGCAGATGTGGGTGGGAGAGCTGAGGCACACCAGAGCAGCGCGCAGCCAGATGACACACAGGCCCAGCAATTCCTGACTCACGGCCACCCGTCCCGTGACTCTACCCACCGCCAATGTCCCCACCCTGGCTCACACCCCACTGCAGCCATGGAAGTCCCCTCCCATTCAGGACCAGAAAGCCACAGAGGGAGGAAGAAGAAGTGGGACCTCACCCAGGGCTGGGTGGGAAACCCAGACAACCTCGAGCAGGGAGGAGTCGGGGACACGCAGAGGAAGCCGCATTGGTGCTAACCCCTGCAGTGCCCAGACGCTCCCAGCCTGTGCTAGCTATCCGCCCTGTGGCCCACCAGTCTACAGGAGGAAAACCGAGGCCTGCCGAGCTCCACTAGCACTGACCCACCCGGGGCCAACTTTCTTGGTCACGTGACCCCTCTTGACTCCAGGCCCCACAACTGGATGAGTATGCCCGGCTTCCCTGCTGCCAGCTCCTCTCCCTGAGAAGGCATCACTCCTCGGTCCAAGAACCTTCAATTGCTCCCACTATCTATGAGATCCAATTCTAACTCTTTAGCCTCATATTCAAAGCCCTAGCCTGATTCCAATCTGTAACCTTCCCCTACACATTTCTGGACTTCGACCTCTGCACTCCTGCTCACATTAACCCTGATGCAGGGAATGCCCTCAGTCCCTGAGGCCTGAACCACTAGGAAGGAAATTAACACCCACTGAGGGGACACAGGGGGTCAGATACTGTTTTCAGAATCACAAGGATTCCTCACAGATTCTTATGATGCTGGCTTTGAAAGGTCCATAATACAGATGCAGAAGCTGAGGCTCAAAGGGGTGATGTGTCCAAGGCTACTGGAGGCTGAGCTGTCACCACAGCATGGGGAGGAGCTTAGGCTGCTGGGACCTAAGGGCTCCCCTGTTGCTTACAAGCTTTCAGCTGGTCCACAAGCTCAGGATGGCCCTGAATCTGTATTAACCCATCCAATGTCATGGTGACTGGGGTCTGCCCACCTCAGCGTCCTGACCCTCCCTTCGGCCCCCTTTCGGAAACAGTTAATATCCTGGGCTGCAAACCCCGCTGATACCGAGCTGGGTTTGGCTGGGGAAGGTGTCATGGGTCAGAGAAGCAGCGCAGTGTGGTGGCCAGAAGCACAGACTCTGGGGCCAGCTGCCTGGTGCAAAGCCCAGTGTAACCATCTTGAACAGGTCGATTCACCTCTCTGTGCCTCAATTTCCTCCTCTGGAAAGGGTGACACCAGGAGTAGTGACATCACAGAGTTGCTGCGGTGACCATGAACTTCTGCAGACAAAGTATTAGAGCAGCCCCTCCACAGGGTGCTATGGCGCTCTTACTATCATTACCCTGTTCCTCGCTGCAGCTTAGGCTCAACACCAAAACCAAAAGAAAACCCAAGGCCTCAGAGTGCCTACCGGGAGGGAGGAGGAGGGGGACGAGACAGTGGTGGGAGACCATGCCCCTGGGCATGACTCCTCCTGGCTTCAGGCCCGCAGGCCACTAACCTGGCCCACCTGCCTAAGCTGAGCATTGGGATCTCCAATGCTCTACCTCCACGCTCCTGGGAGGAGGGAGGGCTCCCTCCCAGGCAAGCATCCAGTTTTGCCCCCGTGTTGTCAGGAATGGGATGACCCAGAGAGAGGCCATGCCAGCATCACCCCATCCCCCACGGGGACACTGGCAGCCACCAGTGTCCCTCTCTCTGCTTGGGGATCATTGTAAACAAAGTGCTCTTGGCTGGGATGGAGACAAAGATGTCTGGGATACGGGCGGGGGGTCTGGGCAGTTACTCTCAAACCTGGCTGTCCTTAAAGGGTATAAAATCATCCTATCCCCAAACGCTGTATCTCATGGGATACTCACAGCCAGGCAGGGCTTCTTCCTCTCCTCTTTCTTTCTACAGATGAGGCCTAGAGTGGTTGAGTGATTTGCCTAAGGGCACCAGAAAGCTGGCAGTAGATCCTAGACCAAAGCCCCCGTCTCCGGGCTTCCAGGCCTAGCCCCACGATGAGGTTTCTCTTTCCAGGCCCCTAAAGGTGACTGACTGTCTGGGAGAAGATAAGTCATCAGCATGTGTGGGGTGAGGGATGGGTGTGGGCCCAGAGCTTCCACTGACTGGAGGGGGTCAGAACAGGTCAGAGGCAGGGCAGCCCCAGAGCTCGGCTCCAGCTTCCTCTCTCAAGAGGGCATGATTCCTGGCAGCAGCTCCCACGGGAAACAGTGGGAGCGCCACCCTCAGGAACATGGGGTGGGACACAGGGGTGCCTGGGCAGGGTTTCCTGTTGTGGGGGTGGTGTCCACTCACGGAGGCCAAGTGACCTGTGTTGGCTGTGGCCCTGAGGCCAGGCAGCATTGGGTTTCACCTCATCCCTGGCTCAGAGTCAGGCCACCCTGTGTCCCATCCTCCAGACCCGCCCTGGCTTCCTGTCCCACAGGCCCCACCCAGCCCAGGAGAGAGGAAGGTCCCCACGGAGGCCTTCTCAGAAGCACCGAAGTTTTTTGGAGCAGGAGTGGGCAAGCTGGCCTGGCCTGCTCAGTGGCCTTTGGCCTCTGACCTCTAGACCTTCAGCCATTTGTTTTCCAGTCAGAGGCCTCGACACAAGTATCATTGGGATTTTTTCCCCTAGGAGCTCACAACTTCAGACAGAGCTGAGCAGTGATCAGCCCCTCCCTGGGTATCGGGTCACCGTCTTCCCTTACTCTGGGCAGAGCAATCATTTCTGAGCCATGCCAAAGGGACCCAGGACAAGGGGAGAAGCTGAAGCAGGACAAACTTCAGGCCGCAAAGGCAGACCTTTCTAGTGGTCAAAGGTGAGGGGCAGTGTGGCACTTCCTACAGGGCTGTGGCCTCCTAGCTGGGCGGTGCAGCCCCGGTGCCGGAGACAATGCGATGTGAAACCACAGGCACAACCCCTTCAGCCCAGCCCAGCTTTGCATTCCTGGATGAAAGCGCCAGGAGTCTGGGGGAGACGGAGCTCGGCCCAGAGGCTATGGGGCCACCCGTGGTCTCCAGGTGAACCCAACCATCCTCTGTGCCTCTGGAGCTGGGGGCTCACCTGTCCACCAGTGGGGTGTGCTGGGAGTGGAGAGGTTGGTGGCCTGGCCCAGGGACGGGGACAGGTTTGAAGAGGCCCTCAGCCCCGCCCTGTTTCCCAGGGCATAGGCTATGGGAGGCCTCGGCGGCCCAGGTCTCTCTTAGGGTTGCTCGGCAAACAGGCACCTTAGAAAGCACACAGGCCAGAAAAAAAAAGGAGGACCTTTTCAGCTGCCTGCGGGCCCACCATGGACGAAAGCCTCTCGGACCTCCGTGTTGAGGAGAAGCCAGGATGGGAGGTAGTTTGGGGCTGAATGAGCTGGCCTTGCCTGAGGTCACCCCAGGGACAGGGACACAGCTGGGATCCAGGTCTCCTGCCTGTACCACGGGCAGCTCAGGGACCTCCCTATGAAGACCACCAGCCAAATCCGCAGCAGTCCCCCATGGCCCCAGGGGGTTCTGCTGGGAAGGTGGGGCTGTCCAGCGCGGGCACTTGTCTATACTAGTCCAATCAAACAGGCCCCAATGGGGCTGTCTGTGGACCCAGGCTGAGCTCCCCCTGGAGGGAGCAAATCTTGGGAGGGACTTAGTCAGGGAGGCTAAAGGCCCAAGGTCTGTGGGCCTGAGGTGAAGAAAGTGGAAAACAGAAGCCAAACTTCAGCCCTGGTGGGCGGCCAGGGCACAAGTTATCAGGAAGAGTTTCTAAGACAACCATGTGCAATAGTGAACTTCCTGACCCTAGGGGCATGCAAGCCAAGGCCAGGGACACACAGGCCTGGGTGGCAGGATGGCTGGCCTGTGTCACCAGCTTTGTCACTGGCCAGCCTAGCTCCATCACTTTCCTATATGGGAGTTTCCTAGCTGTAACAGCCTTGAGCTCATGAGCCCATGGGACCCTTCCAGGTTGAACATCCCCAAATCCTATCACAAGAGAGACAAGACCTTTCAATGTTCTGTGTGGCACTGATGCCAGCTCTCTATGCCCCTCATCCTGGGCACCTGGTGTGCTCAGCCATCAGGCTATCTGGGGAAAAGTATGCCTAAGCTTCCCCAGAACTAGGGCAGCCTGTGGGGTCCACTGCACCCTTATTCCCCACCCGGTGGCTGCTTCTCCCCTGGGCCTCACCTTAGCCTGGGCCCTCGGCCCACCCTGAGATGGTGCTTGGTGCCGACTTGGCAGTGAGCATCTCCAGGGCCAGGGATGTGTCTTTCTTTTACTGAGCACAGGCGTGGCACAGACATGGCTTTTCAGGAAATGTTTATCAAAGATGGAGAGAGGGCAGATGCAGAGAGAAAGGGGGACATACAGACACATAAACGCAGTTGGGCTCTCAGAAGCATGGCTCCCAAAGGTGACTATGGCCCTCCCGTCTCCAGGCCCCAGGGGTACTGGGCCCTCTATGGCTAAGCCATGCCACGCAGGCCAGGGAAACCTAGGGGGAGGCCCTGCTCAAGGGGATCCCCCTGAGGCTCGGCTGCCCAGGAAGGCTTGGAGAAGGCCCCCAGTTGTCTAGGGCTCAGGGCCTTTGCACTCTGCCCACATCTACTTTGGAAGGACAAGTAACCGGCTCTCCTCTCTCTGGAGGAAGGGGACCTTCACCGCAGCTGCTCAGTTCACAAGGACTCGGTGACATTTCTCACCTTGCCTGTTGTCCCCTGCCCAGCTCTGGGGTTTTACCCTCCTGGAATGGCAGTGGGGGGTGGGAGGAGGGGTGGACATGGCTGCCTCATGATGACAGCACAGCGTCTTTACGAAAAATGTGCCTTCCTATTCATCGCGAGGAAGTTATGTCACAGGTATGGGGGTGTGCATAGAGGTCACGGAAGGTCTGTGTTCTGGCAACTCTACTCCCCGGCCCAGCCCAGTTCCTGGCACACAGTAGATGCTAAAGCTGTTGAATTAATCAGTGGCTTGCTAGATGCATGTGGGAAGGCCTAGCTTAGGCCCTCCTGCTGAGGGGATATGACAGACAGTGGCCGTGTCCACATGTGACCCTCTCCCTGGCCAGGGCGCTGCCTCTTCGAGCTCCTCCTAGACAGAGGATGCCTGCCCTCTCTGTTTCAGGGCTTGGAGCGTTCTCTGTAGTTGGCAAGTCCAATACCTCTTCTTGACAGACGGAGGTAGGGAGGTCCAGGGAGGGCAGGGGATCAGAGCAGGGCCATTCCCAGGCCAGGATTCCTCCCACCACATTCAGAGGCCCAAGAACTGCAGGACCCAGGTCAGGGCTGCCCTCTGTCCTTAGTGATCTTTATGTTCACCGTCCACGCCAGTATGGCCCCCTCCCCTGGCTCCATGTCTTAACTGCCTGGCTGCAGCTGGCCTAAACTGCTTACTTAGACAAACAGGGAAAGAGTCCACGTGACTGGCTAAGATTTCCTAGACCAGGGACACACACACACACACACACACACACACACACCACACACACACAGACACACACACACACACAGCAGCCACTCTCAGCAGGTCAGGTGGTCATGTGGCCCAGCAGGGGAGGGACTGGGCCAGCTCAGGTTTCGTGTCTCTGAAGGACAAGTGACAGGCCTGCCTTTCCTCACCCAGAAGAATGTCTTCTCCAAACACTTGTTTTCTGTTTCCTGGACGCGCCAGGGACATGTTAGATGGGAAGCGAGTGGACTGGGGAGAGAAGGGTGGAGGAGGGGAGGAGCTCTCGCCTCCTTGCCCTCTGTCTGGTGATTTCCTTCTGCTCACCCAACCCAGAGGGCAGACGCCTGCTGGAAAACTGCGGCTGCCCAGCCGCTCTGACCAAACGCTTTGCTGGCAGGGAGACACTCAGAGCCCAGAGCTTGGATGTGGGGCAGGAGGGGAGAGGAGGCTCAGGGAGGAGGCTCTGAGTGAGGCAGAGACAGACCTTTCAGGGCCTTGTACCCAGAGCAGCAGTTTTGCAGCTGGACTCCATGGCGCAGCCCTGGGGGCGTGCAGGGCCTGAGAAAGGGTGGGGAAGGGGGTGTCTAGTCCAACTTGGCAGGAGCAGCTCTGCCTTTGGTCTGCTGAAAGGTCTGACGGTGCTGAGGATTCTTTTAGCTTTGGGGGGTGGTCTGTGCCTCGGATGCTCGCCCAGAATGGCAGGCCTGTCATCACAGCCCTGGGACCGGCCCACTAAGGCAGAAGGGGGCCCTATCTCTTGATAGGAAGGGTCCAGGAGTACCACTGCTGCCGGCTCTGTGAGGGCCTGCAGCTGGCTTCCCTTCTGCCCTGGCCACCAGCCTGGCCCCCAGCACCCCAGCAGTATAGCAATCCACTGCAGGAAATCCACAAAGAAATGAGGGGCACACCTAAGAGTTCTTGAATAAAAACTCATTTCTACGAGGCCACCTGCTCAGCCCTTCTTCCTATGTAATCTCATTAAGTCCTCATCACGACCCTATGGTAACGTTGTCACCTCATTTTACAGCTAGTAAGAGGTGGACCAGGATCTGTACCCAGAGAGTCCACCTCTAGTGTCCATGTTCTTAACCAGTTTGTGCCGTACCAGGGGCAGGCTCCCAGCACAGGGCTAGGCCCATCATCACAGAGCTCGTGATCATGTTTCCGAGGGCCAGGCCCTGCGTCTCCGGGGATGCCCGCCCAGCCAGCCCCCCTTCTCACCCTCCGTACCAGGCACACGGAGCAGCCCCTGCATGTGGCTTCTGTGAAGTCTCTAGGGTGGAGGGGGACGAGGTAGAGAAATGAGGGGGGAAAATGTGGGGAAGGGAAGAACATGGGGTACAATAAGGACAGAGAAAGGGAAATCCAGGGTGGGGTGGGAGAGGGTGGAGAGACACATAAAACANCTTTATTGATCCTTAAAATGTTTCAGGACCCTGGAAACAGTGAACATGTGCCATTTCATTGAATCTCACCATCCTGTGAAGAAGGAACTATTATTACCCCCATTTCACCAATGACGCCGCCGAGGCTCAGAGAGGGTAAGTGACTGCCTGATGTCACACAGTTAATAAGTGATAAAGCCAGGGTCAAACCCCAGAGCCTGTACACCAACCACTGCCTCTCCTGCTCTCAGGGGGGCTTGGGCTCCCTGTGAGCTGGAGAGACAGATGGCTCCCGCCTGCCCCTCTGGGAACTGAAAGCTGTACTGGGCAGTTCAAGGAGGAGTCTGAGGAATGGCACAGAGTGTCAGTGTATCAGGCTGGCATCCTGGTCACAGGGGGCTTGATGCTGCAGCCTGGGTGAGAAAGACGGTGGGCCAGGTCCTTGAAAGGCATGTCTGGGGAATGTCTGAGGTGCCCAGGCAGGGAGAGAAGGCCAGGAGAGGCTCAGCCCTTGTCTGAGGGTAGGGATGGCAGACTAAGCCCTGGGGGAGGACTGGCAGCTTTGGGCAGCCTCACTGAGCTCAAGAGGGCCTTCAAGTCAGCCTCAGAGTTTGGACTTTATTTCTGGTGACAGTGGGAAGCCGGGGAGGGCAACAGAGGACTGGGAAGGATTCAGGCATTGAGACGGAAGAGGACAGCGAGACCTGAATGCCAGCAGAGGGTGTGGACGCAAGGGGCACATAGAGCCAGAGGTGGTTAAGGAGACTGACTCAACCGTCAGATATGGGGGTGAGGGAGAAAGAGGTGTCCAGGGCAACTCAGGGGTCTCCCCAGCAGTTTTGTTGACCCAGAGGCTGCCTGAGTCAATATAAATTGAGCAGGACCCCAAAAAGCACTGGGCCCCTCCCCCCAGGAAGCCCTGACTTGGGGGAGGGCACTGATGGCCAGCAGGCCACCACCAAGTCCACTCTGTCCCCCTGCTGACCTTTCTCCTTTGTCAGCAGTGCTCTCGTCAATGCACCGGAAGGGCCAGTGCAATCTCTCCCGGCTGCCTGGGCCGGACTAGGGGTGGAGGCACACTCCGCCTTCCCTCTTTAAAGAAGTGTTTTCCAGAGCGGCTCTAGAAACCCAGGAGCAGAGGTGCAAATGGGGAGACTGAGGGCTGTTGAGAGCAGCCCAGGACCCACCAGGCGTGACCCATGCCCCTCCAGCTGGCAGAGGGGAGGGCAAAGAGATGGGGACACTGAAGCCAGGCCTCGGGGGTGGGCAAGGATGATGGGGCTGGAAGAGGGATCTATAAGGTGTGGAAGTGGGCCCAGCCCAGAGAGCAGCAGCCAGCCCCGGAGTGCAGAAGGGGATCGGGGTGGCCATGGGCTCAGGAGTGGGGCGGAGGACTTAGATGGGGCTAGCATGGCAACTGTCCTGGTGGGCCTGGAACCGAGAGGCTTCTGGGACGTGGAACTTCCAGTGCTAATATCGGGACAGTCCCAGGCAAACCCAAATGGCTGGTCACCCTGGTAGGGCTGAGTCTGAGTTCTGCTTTTCAATTCTACTACTTTCAGACTGTGACCCTCTGTGCCTCAGTTTCCCTATCTGGAACATAGATTTTACAGAAGGACCTTGCGTATGGTTGTCATGAAGATTAAATGACATATGTCAAGTACTTAGCATCTGACACAGCATCTNGGTACTAATTTTGGAATCTTGTCACAAGTTACCAGAGTAATGTAGGCCAAGTTTTGGCAAATTCACTCTCCTCTTCGTGTATGAAAGGAGAAAGACGGTCCTATGGGGATGTTGGTTGGTTAACAGGACCTGAGAATCAGTTAGCAAATAAGGCCAAGGGAGGTAAGGGGGTCAGAGTAGTGGAGTGCTGGGTGCTTCTGATACTGTCCTATCTTCCCAGCACTGGGCAAGACCACCCTTTTCCCCAAACGTGAACTCTGCTTTGAGAATCTAGGCAAACGGGCACAAGGCCTCGTGAGGAATTTGGTCCCAGGACAGGGTGTCCCGAGGCAGGGCTGCAGGCTATGCAGAGGCCCAGGGTCCAAAGCGGCATCTTTTTCCAGCCTTCTCTGAAGCCCCTGGCTCCCGTCGCCCCTTTCCATGACGCTTCGCCCCTTTCCATGACGCTTCCCGGGGCTGGAGTTGGTCAGCAGGGGCTAGAAGTGTAATTCCTTCTTTAGTTCAATTTGGAAGCCCAGAATGTACCCGTCACAATCTGAGTTCTTGGTCCTTGACTCCTGTGGGCTCTTGGGGGGGCCTGGGTCTCCCTGGGTGTGCCTTGAGGGGTAGACCCTGGTGATCCCAGAGGTCATCCTCACAGGTCTCAGGCCTCACTGAGCCTCTCTAATTTCTACTGCTCTGCCCATGAGCTGGAGACCCCGGCTGGGCCCCTGGCCCCATGCCCTAGCTGCCTGCCCCTCCTGCGGAGAACAGGATGTGGGTGTCAGGAGGTGAAGGAGAGTGTGGGGTCGGGGTGGGGAGTGGCCTCAGGAGGAGACTTCCTGAAGCCAGATCGGTTTACCACAGTCAGTTGGGCCCAGGACGGCACAGCTGTGAGTTATAAATGTCCCTGTCAGAGCCCTGGGGGAAGAGGCGCTGCTGCCAGTGAAGGCACCAGGGCCCGAGTCTCCCACTCCTCCAGGGGCCTACCCAGCCAAGAGCCGTCCTCCAGGACGCCCTCCCCGAGTGTCCGGCTCTCACCCCTGTCTTGACTCCTCTCCCTGATATATCAAAGCAAAGGGGCCTAATACCACCACCCCCTGCCCACTCCTCGCCCTTCCAGGAGTGAATCTTGTGGTTCCTGATACCTCGATCTCTGAGGGCAGGGGCCACCATGGGCCTACACACAGCACTAAACCGGGGCTTGGCACATAGCCAGCAACCCTGGTGACAGCTCAGGGACAACTGTTCCAACTCAGCAACCTGCTTCCCACGGCCCCAACAGCCCCTTATGCCTGCCCACTGGGGCACACACAGGGTGGGGGAGGGGGGAAGAGCGAGGGGACAGGGTTCCACACTACAGCACAGGGTCAGGGACCCCTGTACATCTGGGTTCTCCTTCCAGAAACCTGCCATGAGGGTCCCATTTTCCTGCCTGCCTTCCTCAGGGCTCCCTCAACCTGGGTTACGGGGTGTGGACTGAAGTTTGGGGTGTTCAGAGGCAGGGCTGCGCATGCCTGGGCTATCTACAGGGAGAGAAGTTAGGCCCCTCCTGCCCCGAGGCCCAGGCCACCCTCCCGCTGGGGCTGCACAGTGGCCGGCAGGGCCAGCCCTGGAAATACAATAAGGGTAACAGAAATAAGGGGTGGTCCAGGTTGGCAGGGCCTGAAGCTTACACTAGTTTGGAGGTTTCTTTAGAAATATACATAAAATTACGAATACATAGTTAGAATGAGAAAAGAAATGACAACCAATTCCTAGAGGCTTAGGAATCCAGACCCCCTTAAACAGTTACCAGAAATGCTTACACAGAAATGCTCCGGATGGCAACCTAGTGCCCTCCCCAGCTAGCTGCCAGCAAAACTAACTTCACCCTGGAGGTACAGGGGAGGGGCTCGGAGGCTGAAGCTCCGTGAGTGTCCCAGTACGTCCACCTCTAATCAATAACAGTGATGAAACCGAAGATAATAGTAGTACCTAACATAAATGGACCTTTATTTACCTGGTACTGTTTGAAGTACGTGATGTGAATGAACTCATTTAATCTCACCATAACCTATGAGGTAGGTACTATGCCCATTTTAACAAACAAGAACACAGACACAGAAAGGGTAAGAAAGCAGTCCAAGGTCACACAGCCTGGCCTTGGTGCTGCTGAGTCTTCAACCACTGCTCCTTGCTACCGCTTTGGGGAGCCGAGGAGAGTCTCCCTTCCCTCAGAGGCTCCGACAGCTGCAGCCCCCAAGGGCCGACACTGAGTTAAGGCCCCTCTGATGAAACCATTCATTCATTCCACATAAATGCTTCCATACCCAGCACCAAAATCACGGCTGTAAACTGCCTTCTGCTTGCCTCACTCTACCCAGGGTATGCTGGGGTCCTCTCTATGGGCAGAAGTGGGCATCCAAGTTGATTTCTGGGGCTGGGGGATGGCGTGTTCTAGAGATGGGTTGGGCCAGCGCCAAAGGGACCCCTGGAGGGGTTCGCTGAAGGTCATGTAGCATGCTGCCCAACTCCCTCATCTTACAGATAAGAAAAGGGAGGCTTGGAGAAGTGACTGGCCAAGGGTCACACAGTGAGAGGTCTGAGGCTAGTCTCTACAGGGGTGGGGCAGGTTGCTGGCAGCCTGGGGGTGGCCAAGGCCTGGCACTGGTGGGACAGGCTGGCCAGGCGGCGGAGGGAGGAGACACCCCGCCTTTTGGCCTCCTCAGAGCAGTGCCTTTGTTTTCTCTCTTTGTTTTCCATCTGTCTGGCCCCAGTGGCCTTCCAGGCTTCCCCTGATTGTGTGCAGGGTGATAAAAGGGCAGATGAGCAGGAGATCTCTGGCGGCAGTGGGGTCACCCAGCACAGACACGATGGCGGCGGGTGGATGGCCAAGGGGGGCCCTGGGCGGGGAATCGGGCTTACGACCAGCTGCACTGAGCGCTTCTCTGAGGGGCACTTTGCACACGGCTCTCAGACTCATTCCAGCAACCCTGGGAGCCAAGCACGAAGGCCTCCGATTTACAGAGGAGAAGACGGAGACTCAGAAAGCGCAGCCAGGAATGGAGCCCTGGCCTCTGGGATTCCCAATAAGCCATGCAGCCCTGGGCCTGACTCCTCTGGCCATGAGGATGACACCTGGCCTAGTCAAAGCCATTCTCCCTTTACATCTAGAAGTGGCCATTTTCAGACTGTTTATGGAGAAAGAGAGCAAAGGGCCAGCCAGGGTGTCGACCACCAATACCAGGGGAGCCTGTCCAGCCAGAGTCCCCATGAAGTCCACTCATCTGCAGCTGGTCACTTGGGGGTGAGATGGAGCCGAGTCTGACTTCCTGGCTTTCCTGAAACAAGAGTCCTGTTTAAACAGTCTCTGTGTGATTACTCTGCGGTGGGCTAATTCCTATGGACTGCAGGGCTAGGGAGTGAAGGGCCTGACCCAGGGTCACTGTCGGCCTGGGCATGGGGTGGGGCAGTGATGTCCTGCAGGCCAGGGACTGGCCAACCCTGCCCTCAGGTCCCTGCTGCTGACCCTGGCCTCATCCACCTGGTCTCCTAATCCAGTGTTTTCAGACCCTCCCCGAGTGTGGCCCCAACTTCAGTTACTAGATACTTTTAGCCACATCCAAGCTGCATCTAAATTATTTATGTATTGTTATTTAAATCACTTTGAACTAATCACTTTCTTTTTAATTAACCAAAGCAATATCATCTGTGAAATCAAGGGTTTGATATATTAATATATGTTTTTTCTAATTCACATGAAAATAGTACATAGTATTAAGATCTGAAGTTCAGACTCTTGCCCACGTCCTGACAGTCTGCAGTGTGTGAGGCCCTGGGCTGGGTGCAGGCTGGTGCTGGGGAGGCTGGCCTGGGGGCTGTGGGAGCAGGGCCCTTCGCTGGATAGGGAAGTGGGAGGCAGCGGAGGTTTCCGGAAAGGCACAAGAGGGTTTGGTTTATGCCATGGGCGCAGACTAGGCTATTTCTTTCCTCTACTTGGGCTGGTGTTTGGTCCAGCTATTGCTGCAGCTGCAGATGAAGGCATTGCCCTGCAAATTCCTCCTGACAATAGCTCTATGCAGTGGGACAAGCACTGGAGGGGGAGCCCAAACACCTCGGTCAGGGGGCTGTCTCTTCCACTGTCATACTGGGGGATGCTAGACCTTTCTGAACCTCAGTTTCTCCATCTGTACAGAATAGTGAATGAGCCAAAGTTTCCTCCTAGCTCTCAGTCAGACTGCAGCCCCCCAAACCCTGTGCAGTGCTCCTGGTGACCCCCGGGCCTCAGATAAGACACTCTAACCACCCATGGGGACCCCCCCTTGACCCATTCTCCTAACACCTGATTGGGGACCTCCCATGGTGTCTGGGGTGCGAAGGGGAGACAAGGCCATCCTATGTGACAGCTATAAAATTAGATAATCAGCTAATCACCAGCAAATTAGCATCCCATCTTAACATAGAACAAATATAGTATTTACGTAAAAGTTGTTAGGAGTTTCTCTCTTTTTAATTAGCAGAAATAAATGCAAAATGAATGGTAATTAGGCAGCTGATGGATTCGGGTAGTACAATTATGCCTGCAGCAGTGCCCTAGTCCTTAAACGCTGTGTGCTCTGAGGAATCAGAGGAGCCTATTCATATAGTTTATTTATAAAACAAAGTTAGCAAGAACAGAGGGGCGAGGCCTGAGCACTGCTTGGGGAGGGGTCTTAGATGCAGCATCAGGGACCTGGGAGGAGAGGGGGCTTCAGTGCCCGAGGAATGGTGAGGTGCTCAGCGCTGGGATGTGACTGCACCACCAAGGCCCCCACGTGTCTATTTCAGGCCCCACATGTGTTGCTGAGAATGACCGCCCCGCCCGGGCAGGAAGTAGGTTGGAGTGGTGTGGAGGGGCTGGGAACAGCTGTTCTGTGCACTCCTGTCTTTCTCTTTCCCTCCCCTGGTCCCCACTTCTCTCTTCTTTGCTGGCCCTATTTATTCACTGAGCACTTCTCTGTGCTGCACCCTGAGGCATATTCTTCTAGAATATTCTCTCTTTACTCCAGGAATTCAAGAGGAATCCTTGTAGGAACAATGCACCCAAACACAGTGAGATGAAGTTCCAGACCAGTGGAGCCCCCAATGGGAGTACAGAGGCAGGAGTCCTGAGAGGACGCACCCCAGAGGAAGAGACAAGAGTTGGGTTTTGAAGGGCGTGTAGGAGTTTTTTGAGAAGGTGGGAGGTAGCAAAAGAGCCTGCATGTGCAAAGGCAGGGAGGTAGCAAATAGCATCCTGTGACTGCAGGAGAGAGTGCACCAGGGGCACGGAGGCTAGAGAAATAAGCAAGAGGGCCTCATTGCAGTGGGTCCTGGATGCCAAGCTAAGGGTTTAGACTTGATCCTAGAAACGGTGGAAAGGTCTGAATTGAGGGAGTAGGGCACCCTTCCCACTCAGTTCTTTTCTTAGCTTCCCCTCCCCCACCCCCAAGCCAGGGAGAGGGCCAGGTCGACAGGCCATTAGAGGCAGCTGGTCCAGCTCAGCGGAGCAAGCATGGAGCAGAAGGCTAACCTGATTAGGAGGGACAGGAGGTTTGCCTGTGGGGGAGGGAGGGTGACTGCTCTGAGGGCGAAGGGAAGGGGGGACACGCTGGGCCACTCTTGGGTCTCCTGAGTGAGGGGCCAGTCTCCTGCCTCTTGCTCCGGCCCCAGCCCTGACTGCTGGGGAGGCCTTAGTAAGCCTGGGGGAACGGAAGGCAGCCCAGGCTAACAGGCCCCATCCCCTTCCCAGGCCCCCAGCTCCACCCCTGCCTTGTGCTGTGACCTTGAAGAGCCACTCCCAACTCCAGGCCACACATTCTTGTCTCCAAAACAAAGGCCTGAATTAGAATGGGTGAGAGGCCCTGGCAAATTCCGTCCACAGTCCCATCCCCATCCCATACAGCTTTATGGGCATGAGGTTACTAAAACCCCCGTGACTTTTAAGGGTTTAGGCGAGGCAGGTACTCTCTGGTTTGCCACAGTCCCTGCCACACCCTCCTGACTTTCCCCAGCCCAATTCCCAGGCTTGTGCGGCACGCTGTGTGCAGCTGAGCTGAGCGGGGACCTCTGCATGATGAGGAACTGCGTCCTTCCGCACGACAACCTGGGCGGCAAGAAGGCCGGTAGTAAGAGGAACCTCCCCACCCACACCCTGGCAGGAGCGGTGGGAGCACGAGGACCAGCAGCCCTTCCCCCACCCCGTGACTGCCCTAGACTCAGCCTGCCTGTCTCTAAATTGGGAACAATAGTAAGTGCCCACCCAAGCCCTGGGGTCATTAAAAAACTCCAGCAAGCCCTAGCTCCCAGCAGAGATCTGAAAGGCAAAGCCCTGCCTAGTGGTTTAGCCGTGACTTTGAACGTGGAGGTTCCAAAGGATTTCACAAAGGGAAGATTCCCATTCCCCAGAGTGGACAGCTCTCTAACCTCTGGAACCACCCCTTTCAAAGAGCAGTGACAGGCAGCCCCATCAAGGTGTAGAAATCTGAGCTGTTATCTGCGGTCTCTCTCAGGACTGTGCTCTGAACTTGTAAGGAAGACAAACATCACACCGTACCACTTTTCTGCTCTGTAAGTTGTGCTCCTGCCTTTGGCCAAAATCAATAAAAATCTCCACTATGATTGTTTCACCAGCACAAGGGGCTGAGGCCCCTTGCGATGACATTCCACCCCTGGCGGGCACTGAGAGTCTCCCTTTGTCACATTGGCTCAGCCCCACTGCAGGCAGCAGTGATGTGTGGNTGCCTCGCCCGGGAAGAGCGCAATGATGGTGCCAACTTGGGCCATGAAGCAACGTCCTCCACAACTAGACTGAAGAATAAAAGGACAGCAACTTGTCTGTTCCCCTTCCCCCAATTCCCCAATAAAAATCTTTTAAAAAAAAACAGCATCACCTGACATACCATATTTTGCCGTGCATAATGCGCACTTTTTTGCCCGAATCTGTGAGGGAACAATAAAGATGCACATTATACATGGGTAGTACTAACTCCGTTTCCCTGAAATTTTTGGCCAAAAATAAGGGTGTGCATTATACACAGTAAAATACGGTATTATGTATCACATTTTGGGTATTTATTGTCAATGTCTCCTAATGAGAATGTAAGCACCATGAGGAAAGGAAGTCTTATCAGTTTTACTCCCTGCTACGTCTCCAAAACATCAAGTAGTTCCTAGGAGGGAGACATTCTCAATAAACAGTTTGGGGCATGAATGAATGAACAAATGCCACTTCCCCTGGGAAGCCTTCCCTGAGTGCCTGGCTGCAGAGCCCCTTCGTCTCCCCCCTCCTCCCTTCCCATGCAGTCACAGACACTACACAAGCCTTGAGCACTAAACTTAGGGAACTGGGCCTGGCTCTGGGATCATGTGTCTGCCTCCATCGCAGATTGCACCGTATCAGCCTCAGTGCAGGCCTGGCCTGGTGTAAGGGCAGTGAGTGTTTGATGTGTGAATTCATGAGTACATAGATGGTTGGAAGAATGGGTGGATGGGTAGATGAGTAGATGGACGGATGGTTGGGTGGGAAGACGGATGGATAGATAGATGGAACGGGGGCTGGACAGGAGACTGGTTGGATAGGAGGATGGACAGATGGATAGGTGAGTGGATGAAAGATGGGTGGGTGGATGGATGGATGGGTCCCACCACAGGCACATAATAAAGACTGGTTGTTGATTTGGATCAATAGCTGGACTACTCTGGGAGGACCACTGCCAGACCACTGCAGTATGGTAAAAGTATAGAAGCCGATATGGCAAATAGGACACAGCCTAGCTGCTCTGATGTGGCCAGGGCTTGCTGTGGACCCCTGGCAAGCCCATTAATTTCCCTGTGCCTTGGTTTCGTGGTCTAAAGATGCACATAATAATTCTTGCACAGAGCTGCCAAGGAGATTACTTTGGAGTTACAAATACTGCCACAGACACATCTCCAGTGAAACACCTCTCCGGCCAAGACCATCTTAGAAAATCCTCTGTTCTCAAGCCTCGACTGGCCCCACTGACCTTGTGGCCTTAATGTGACACTTAGAAGCGCTAGGACCCCTGGCTATGCCCCCCAACATTCAAACTGGGCCAGGCTACCAAGATGGCTTAATTCCAAATAACAGTCAGGCCTAACAGATTCGCAGAATCCTCACAAATTGGATAAGTGGGGGGCGCACTTTAGAGAAGGACAAACTGAAGCCCAAAGGCATTTTGTGCTGGACACATACAAGGAGTTGCAGAGAAGCTCTGCAGCCTGAGTCAGAGGGGTCTGGTGTTACCTTTCTAGGTCTGGCAGCTGAGTGATAGGCGACAGCTCTTTTCTCACACCCCTTGCAGCATGGGTCTGACACCAACGGCCTCCTCCTTGTCCTGGGTACACAGGGAGAGCGATGGACATGTGTGAGTGGTCAGGGACGCAGACAGCAGTCCACTCCCTCCCACCTCTGTCCCCCACTGCAGGGCCAATCTCGGTAGCCTCTTGGGTCACTTAAGCATACACCGGGATGCCTGATTTATCAGAGCTGGCTGTCTCCCCAGCCTGCTGCCCTCCAACAAGCAAGCCAACTCCTCCTAATAAGATTCTTAAAAAGTTTTAAATGTATCTAAGTTTTGTTTCTTCTGGGGCTCTGTTGTCTTTTTCTTCCTGGTGAGAAAAGCAAAAGCCATGGTCTTCCTGCGCAGCCCCCACACGGGGGTGGGGGTGGGGTGGGAGGGGGATGGAGGGAGAAGTTGTCTGGGTATTTTTAGCTGGGTCTACGAGCCCCTGCCATGTTCTCCTCTCTGTGCCTGCCTGGTTCCCGGGAATTATCTAACACAGCCGGCCGGCAGCCACTTCCAAAGCCACTCTTTGACCCCTGCCTGAATTCTTTCCTCATTATGAATTGCTCACCAGACCTCTGACCAACATTCGGAGCCATTTTATGTGCGAGGACCTCCTGGGGAAAAACAGCTTATATTCCCCATGTCCCCTCCTGCATGCAAGGCTGGGCGTTTTGCTTAAAAATGACGGAGGAGGTACAGAAACACAGTTGAAAGCAGAGAAGAGCCCTGGTGACTAGTTTGCATTCCCCAAACTTCAGGCCTTCTTCCGTGCCCTTTATGAATCTTGGTCCTAGCTGAGTCCTATCTGTATGGAGACTTAATTAATATTTATCTTTACTTGAACTCACTTTTTTTTTNGGGAAACGTTCCACAGGAAAGGGGCAGAGAAGAAGGAAGCAGGAGCGAAGAAGAAAGGCAGAGGCTTCGGGGTCAGGGAGGGAGAGGGCCTTGCAAAACCGAGACGGAGGCGAGGGAAAGCACGCCCGCCCACCGAACATTAAATACCTAACAGGAGATGACAAATCAAATGGGAATTACAGCGGTAAAAACATAATTAGAAACGTGATTGAAGTTAAACAGAATTTACATAACACTGCAAATTAACTTTACATGAAAACTATTCACTGGGAAGGCAATGAAAAGCCATTTCATTAGTCATCTATAGTTAAACAATAGGCACAATGGAGCCTTCTGATGAGGAACTTGGTGCCTTCAACCTGAGCCAGTGCCAAAGGCAGTGAGAGGACAGAAGGCAGTGGGTGCTCCAAGAGGAAGTGGGCAGGGTCCAGGATGCGATCCTTGTGCCTGCTAATGGGGGAGGGTGTGGGTGGACACAGTGGGCCAGAGCAGGTTCCGGTACAGGTTCTGCCCTCGACTTGCTGTGCGGCCATGGGCAAGTGTCTTACCATCTCTGTTTCTCTAGTTACAAAATGAGGAGGTTGGAAAGGTGGTTTACATGAAGGTGCCTGCAAGTCTGGATACTGTAGAAGAGCCTGGGAGACGGTAGAGGGCAGCAGTAAGAGTGCTTGGGATTCAGACCAACCTGGTTCACAGCTCCGCCCTGTCATTTATTAGCTCTGGCATCATGCAAGCTTCTTCCTCTCCAGCCCTAATTTACCCATCTGTTCAATGGGGACAAGTCCACTCCGGCGTGCCGTCACCCAGGCCGTGGGAGGATTTAGGGAGAGATTGGGTGGGGACAGGCTTAAAGAAAAGTGAGTCTAAGGCAAGGATTACTTGTCCCATCGGCGTGGCATACTAATTAGATTACCCACGGCCTCCTGCTACCGACCTGCCACAGAGCCATGCATCGTCGGGGCGGCTTCCCATGGCTCTCCCAGCCCCTGATAGAGTCAGAGGTGCATTCCCTGAGGGACTCGGGGATGGGGTGGTCAACATGTCCCTTCTGGGCTCCATCCCACTGTCAGTGTGGAGAAGTCTCCTGAGTCTTCACTATATCCCAGTCACATCAGGCTGCGTTGGCTTGGGCAGCTGTGTTGGACTGTGTCCCCGCAGACTCCTGGGGGGCTGCATGCTCTTCCCCCACCTCCCAGCCCACCTCCAGCACCATGGTGAGAACCTGCCCAGCCTCAGGGCTTGTTGAGTGACCGCGGCTGCTCTCTGCTGACCGAGCTGTGGCCATTCTCTCCACTGAGAGCTGAGTGCTGAGTGCAAAGCACCAGGATGCACAAAGGTGGATGCCTCCCCCCACCCCCCCCAAACACGCACACACTTGCCCACCCACCAAAGACACTGAGCTCAGCTGCTATAACTGGTGAGTTTGCTCTAAGTGTTGAGTGCTAGCAGGCAGCTCTGACACACACTCATAGTCCAGGAAGTTTCTGCAGTTTCTTTTAAGATAAAGGATCCAGGCAGTGCTTAGAGATTCAATAGGAAGCTGTTGGGTGCTCTTCCCCCCTGCAGGCAGCTACCACCTTGAGCCCTGTGTTTTCAGACAAGTGTTCCAGTCAAGGGGTAGTTCTCAGGGGCCCAGGAGCCTTAGAGGGGAGTGGAAGGTCAGGAAAGGTAGGTGAAGCTTCTTAAAAGAGTGCAAGATACGCAGACATCAGAGCAAGAGGCTCAGCTAAGACCTGAGGGTCCCAGTCATGGGCTCCCCCACAGCCCAGCCAGACACCCATGGGCCCTGGCCCCGTGTGGCCAGGTGTGGACCGAGAAACTGCTGTGCCGCCCCCCCCCCCCCCCCGTCTCTTTCCACATGTGGTTCAATTACGGGGGCCTCTGAGCCTCTGTTATGCTGTTCCTTCTGCCCAACATGTCCTTTCCTCTCTTTGCCAGTAAAATATTCCTCATCCATGACGAGCCCACTGTCTCAGCTCTCCTCCCTGGCTGGCTGCACTTTCTCCATCTGCTTGCTGCCCCCACCCCGTCTTCCCTCCCTCTAAGGGCTGGATGCCTGGTGATTCAGACTTAGGCTACTGATCTGCTCTATCTCCACTCGCTCCCGAGGTGACCTCATAGCTTGCAACACCATCTACACACATATAGATCTCCAGTAGGGAAGCATTCTGCCTCCCAGACTCATCTATCCAAATGCCTACTCAGGCTTTCCACCTGGATGTCTCAAAGCCATCTCAAAATTAACTTGTCTAAATACAACTCCTCGGCTCCTTCAGCCCTCCCCAGCCACCATCCCTGGCTGAGTAAATGCCTACCTGTCCCAAACTCAAGAGCCTCCCTGGACTCTGCCCTTCCTCTGACATCCTCACCAGTCTGCAAGGTCTTTAAAATGCCGTATTTCCCCACGTATAAGACGCACCCTTTTCTCGAAAAATTTGGGGTCTAAAAACTGGGTGCATCTTATACAGTGGTTGTAGATTTCAAATGACACAGATGGAACTGAGGACGAGGCAATATATGAAGACAGTGATTCGTCATCCGACACAGATGAAGACAAGCTAATGGTTGGGAGTTTTGACAGTGATGAGGAGTTGTATGAATTTTATGATGAATAAAACTTGAGTTCAATCACTTTATGTAATACATTTTTTTTTNCTGCTATTGTTACTGCTACAAGGACTAGCTAACATGCCCCGAGTGCTTGCTCTGTGCCAGACCCCGTTCTAAGCACCGTATGTATGTTGCTAATTTCATCTCACCATGCCTATTGGGTAGGGGCCATTATTATCCCCATTTTCATTTGGGGAAACCAAGGCACGGAGGGCCTGAGCCACCGGCCCGGGTTCTCAGTGGGCAAGTTCAGAAACTACTTCATTTCCACTGGACTGATCCCACAGCCAGGGGCATGCAGGCCAATGTCAACACAACGCTGGTCACGCTGACCCACGGCAAGAGCTGGGCAAACACACAGGGTCAGGCCATCCTGGAGGTGCGTGGGAATGGGCAGGGGGCCTCTGTTTTCCGGAAGACTGAGTCCCCAGTCCTCAGCCTGGGTCTTCAAGACCTTCCCCTCCTGACCAAACGCATTAACCAAAAGTATTAGGTTTCCAAGGTCTATTTACACAGCAAGAGAAAGGAAAGCCCCCAGAGGTGCTCACGCCTCTTCCCACCCCAGGGGCCCAGTTCTCTAGATCCAGTACTTTCTGCACACATTACCTCAATTAATTCCTACAACAACTCTACAAGGTCAATTATGCTTCCCACTTCAGATATGAGGATACAGAGGCTCAGAAATGTGCTAAGGCCACACAGCTGGGCTTAAACATATCTAGCTCCAAAGTCTGGGCTCCTCTTGGCTGCTTGTGTAACAGGATTAACACACAGCGTGAGGCAGGGGACCATGACTTTACATCTGTGTGGGGCATGGTACAGGACTCGAGGTAACACTAGATAACTCTGAGGATGAGGGGTACAGTCTCCTTTCTCCCCTTAGAGTCCAGGTAGCCCAGGAAAAACTCCAGTAGCTTAGGGATGGGCCCTAGCATCCAGGGGTAGGGTGGCCAGCCCAGCAGGGCACTGCACCCAGGGAGAAAAGAAGGTGGGTGCCAGGGTTCAGGCAGGGACCCATTGTCCCGATACCTGGGAGGGCAGTAGGCCTTGCAGGAACCCCTCTTCAGTCTCAGGGGTCAAGCATGCAATGCCATCACTGTCCCAACCCCTAGGAAGTCCTCAGCACAAGGAACTGCTCACAAAGCAATTAGCTTCTAGCACCCAGGAAAAAGGTCGCCAAGACAGGCAGGCAGGCCGGTGCTGGCTGGGCAGGGGCCCTGGGAAGCTAGGCCTGGTTATTTTTAGCATCTTGATTCAAGAGGGAGGAGGCCTTCCTTCCCACCAGGTAAATGTCAGTGCCACTGGCCGGCCCAGCTAATTAAAGTAGCTGGAGCCAAGGAGAAGAGACAGTGACTGGGGCCTCTGAACTCGGGCTCCTGGCCCCCTCGGGGTCTCTTCCTCTACCTCCTCTTTTCAAGCCCTGGCCCTATCTATCTGCTTGGGGCCCTGAGCAGGAAACACTGGCTCCGTCTCAAAAGGAGCTTGACCAGCGGCCTGGAATCCTGGGCTCGGGTTCTGGTATGGCTGTGTCACCCTAGCCAAGTCTCATGTCTCTCTTCTCTGACTCTAGTTTCCCCATCTAGAAAATGGGCCCCCGCTAAGCCTATCTGACAGTCTGAGGGTGACAGGACCCAGGGCCACGAAGAGGCACTGCATGAACGTGGCTTGCTCTTCCTGCTGCAGGGAGATCGCTACATATTATTCCAGAAAAGAAGTTCGGGCTTCCTGAGCAGGAACCCAGACCAGCCCCCAGCTGATGGGGCCTGAGCTGGCTGCTGCGAAAACTGCTGGAGGGATTTGCACAGTCCTGGGTGCTGGGAGTCCAGGAGCCTGTGGCTGCCATGCCACTCTGCTGATAAGAGAGGGTGACAGAGAGGCCACTGCAGGTCAGTGGAGGCACAGCGAACACAACCTGGCTAAGCCCAAAGACGGCCACCACCCAGAGGGGCACCAGGCACCCACGGGGCTGAGGCAGATTACCGCATGCAGCACTCAAAGGGTCACCTATTCTCAGTGGAACTCTGAGCCCACCCACAGCCTTGGGGAGGGCCACCTACTCCCCCACTTCTCCAGAAGCAGGAAAGAGAGGGAAAGCCCACCCTAAACTCTCAGCTTTGGGGTCCACTTGGGTCCCCATAGGTGCATCTGCCCCAGGGGGCCTGAACCCCCCCCCATCCTGGGTCTGACCCCCCCTGCCCCATCCTGAGTCCTGGTTGGGGAGACTCCTGGAAGACCTTTGGAGTTTGAGGTCAACTTCCCCCCATCCCCCAGAGAGAAATCCTGAGTTCAGCAGCAGCGTCCGGGCCAGCTGCCCAACTCCGGGGGTGAGCCCAGGATCCTGGCACCCACTCACACTCTTTCCAGAGGCAGACTTTCCACTGAGGCACTGCCCTGCTGTGGCTCCCAGGTGCCAGAAGCTCCAGAGAGAGCCAAGGGAAACTGAGGCATCAAAGCGCTGCTCAGGGACATTTAGCAAATTAGAAGTGCATACTTCCTCCTTCTTCTGCTATCTGGCCTCTAGAGGGCATCTCCAACCTCATTTCTTTCACTACCCAGTCTCAGCCTCACTGATCTGCCCCATGTATGCCTGCCTCTGGGCCTTGCCCCACAGGGTCCCTTTGCTTGGAATGTTTTCAGTTCAAAGTCATGTTCCTTCTTCAGGGCCCAGCTGGAGCTCCACCTCCTTCAGGAAGCCCTCCCTGCCCTCTACTTGGAACCGCTAGACACTTGTCCTAGGTATCACAGATCCCCACGGGAAACCAGGGGCCATCCATGCCCTTCCCAGATGGTAGGCAGCTGGGCAACCTGCTGTGGCTCAGTGAAGGGGACTGAGGAGGGACATGGATGGCCCCTGGTTTCCCAAGTCCCTTTCCTTCCTCACCCCTTTGCATCTTGTCATCTTTGAAACTGGGCCCTGACTCCAGGGCATTCTCTCTGCTGTGGCTTCAGGCTTGCAGCCTCCAGGACTCAGAGGGCTCTCGGGGGAAACAGATGAGAGGAGAGGCCCTAATGGTAGCAGGCTTGGCAGAAGGTGGTGCTTACAGGAGGTGGAATACAAACCAGGCTTAACAGAGCCAGGTTGGAGGGCTCCCTGCATAGTCCTCAGCTCTGGTCTAGGTGGATCTCAGAACTTCCTGGGCCCTACTCTCTGCGGCCTCTGCCCCTCAGGGGTCAGTCCTGCCTTTCTGCAAACATGGTACCTCCGGGTCTCCACCATCCCTTCTTGGGCCCTGTCAGCGTCTACACCTGCCACATATCCAAAGCAATTTAGAGTGGCAGTGAGCTCAGCTGAAAGCCTGGAGCACCATGCTGGGCTGCACTGAGCTGGGCCCTCCTATCTCTGAGCCTCAGTTTTTCCATCTGTACCAGGAGGGTCTGGGTCAGATAATTTCTAAAGAGCATTCCACCCACAGACAGCCAGAATACTATGATTCAAATAAAGATGCCGCCCATGCAGCCCCACCCATTGTCTGCTCCCTCCCTTAAGGTCATGGAGGCTTTGGACCTGGGACACGGCATGGGTGTGGCTGTCCTCAAACTCTGAAGCTCAGTGAGCAAACACCAGCAGGAGGGAGAAGCACCCATGGTACGTAACACCCAAGGAACCCTTCATGGCAACCCAATCCTGGGTTGCCCTTGGAAAGCCCTGTTTGTGGCTGAGGTCAGGGGTCCCTGGAGTGTATGTGCAGCCCCGCACACTGACACAGGAGGTCACACACAATCGGCAAGGATACCCTTGGACTCTGGGAGAGCCAGGGGTGGGACCCAGGCGTATCCTCCCATCCCCAGAAGGATGCCTCCTGCCTGATGTGCTCACCTCCTGCACCTGCCATGATGATACTGTGTGACCCTGGGCTGGTCTCTGGGCCTCGCTGTCCCCACCACATCCCTGAACAGGGTCATCCATGTCTCCCTTCCAACTTCACCCCTGGGCTCAGGTCAGGCCCACATCAGGCAGGGGCGCAGATGGTGGCAAGAGGGTGACACCTGGGATCCACCCTGGGTAGCTTCAGATTTTAGTGTTTTTGGAGACCGGCTTTTCCCCCTAGGAAAGAGCTCCAGGCCCAGGCCCAGGCGAAGCCCCAGAGGTGCCTGGGGTGCTCAAGGGGGCCTGGTGGAGCCAGGGGTCTGTCCAGTTGGAGCAGAGAAGTCCCCAGCCCTGCGCCTCCCTGCAGGTGTCTTGGCCTAGTCTCCCTACCCGGGCAGACTGGAGCCAAGTGTGTGTGGTTTCCTAGGTGTGTCAAGTCCCGCATCAGTCAGAGGTGAGGAGGCCCCAGCTGGTCTGGGCTCTAACATCCAGCAAAGTCTGGACACAGTGAGCGGGTATCTCGCTGAGGGCATGGCGACTGTGCCGTATGTCTGGCACTTTATAAAGGGCACTCAAAACCCCTTTGGTGGGTAAATGCACAGGGCACTGACATGACTCAAGGTACAGACTCTGGGTCTAGGCTTTGGGGCTTTCCAGCGCTGCCACTCCTCTCTTTGTGACTTCAGATTTGTGGTTTAACCTCTCTGTGCTTCATTTCCTCATCTGTATCATGACGATACTAATAGAACCTACTTCACTGAGTGAGGAGATGCAGTGAAGGAAGCCATACAAATCCTCACAGCAGAGCCTGGGATGTGGTTGGCACTCCATGGCATATGGATTGGTGGGGGGCCAGCAGATGGAGGGGAGTGATGGAGCTGGCCCCAAGGGCTGTGGCCACTGAGGGGAGTTACATGGTTGGACTGCCATTTAAGAAAGGATGTAGGGGACAGCAGGGGTTGGGGTCAGGCCAGATCTGGGTTTCAACTGAGGCAATCCCAAACAGCTGTTGAGGAGAGCTCTGAGGGCAGGGACCTAGGATGCCAATCACAGTCCCTGGCTAGCCCCTCCAGCCCCTGGTTTGTGGCTTCATGCTGCCAGCATGTGCCATCAGCTGTCAGTCAGCAGACTTCCAGGGTTACGTGGTACAAGGCAGGTTTGGGGCTGGCTGCAAAGACCTTGAATGCCAAGCCCAGCTTACAGCAGGCCCGGCCGTGGCCGTACAGAGCTGGGATTCCAGGGTCCCCATGTGGCATGCCTGTCAGTCTTCAGTGCCAGCTGAGAATGCACACCCTCCTCTCCCTGCCTGGAATGTGTTGCCTATAGCCCAGGCCCCTCCACCCCAACCCTGCCCTGACCCTGCCACCCCTACCCCAGCCTGGAGTTGAAAATAGTCACCAGCCCACTGGTCATTCCTGCCTGAGGTGGGATGCTGTAGCAGGGTGTGGCTGCTGTCCTGGCAGACCCTCTGAGTAAGACTTTCTTTCAAGCCTCAGTTTTGCTGCAGACCTGCCTTGTGACCTTGGACAAGTCACTGTCCCTCTCTGAGCAGTTACTCATTGATCTATGAAACCAGAGGGCTGGAATAGGTCAGAGGTCACAAACTGTAATGATCTCAAGGGCCTCAACAACTCAGTAAAGCTGGGAGTATCTCACTGTGCAGATGAGGAAACTCAGAGCACAGAGAGGTTAAGAAATGTTCACAAGGTCACAGAGCTATCGGGGTACAGTTGGGATTCAGCCCAATTTTATCTGACACCATAATATGTGTTTTCCCCACTACATCAAACTATCTCTGGTAGGTACTTTTATGTTTGCTGGGTGGTCCATTCACTTCATCAGCCAGAGTGTGCTGAACACCAATGAGGCCCCAGCACCATGCTTAGCACTGGCTTTCAAAAGAATCTGCGTTTGAGGAGCTGGATGAGCACAGGTCCAGGCTGGGGCACAGGTCAGAGTCTCCAGTGTAGAGCATGCTAGGTGGATGCCATCCGTGGACGAAGGCAGTGGGAGCTGAGAGGAGCAGCCACTCCCTGATGCTGGAGAAGGCAGGCAGGGGAGCCTGCCTGGAGGAGGGGCCTGGGTCCCTCTACAGAGGAGTAGAGACTTAGGGTCTGCCTGGGCTCTCTGCACAACTTGATCGGGTGGGTCCGCAGTCCAACTGGAGAGGAAGATTCACTGAGCCACAGCTGGAAGCACATGCTGAGGCAGCTCCTGAGGGCCTCAAAGGCTGTGCCACAGGGTTTGACCTTGATCCTGCACAGAGTGGGGAGCCAAGGGGGCTCTGGAGCAGTGGCAGCTCCTCTGTGAAGGCTGGGAGGGGAGAGCTGGCCTCAGCCCTGGAGCTGGGGCTCACAGCTCACCCAGGGATGAGCAGGACTGGGGGCTTGTCTACTCCAGCTGGCCAGACCCCAGGCACCTGTGGAGCCTCTCCTGGGCCAGTGGCTGGAGCTCATCACCAGGGGGAAAAGCTAGTCTTCCAAAATGCTGAAATGGGAAGCTGCCCCAGAGCAGAGCCCAGTGCCATCCTCTTGCCACCATCTGCACCCCCTGCCTGATGTGGGTCTGACCTCAGCCCAGGAGCCAGGGTAGGGGTGCACCTCTGAGCCTGTTTTTCCATCTAGCGAATGGGAATAGGACCATTCGAGGGCTTGCTCAGTGGTCTGATGGAGTGTGAAGGTGCTTTACACTGTAGAGAACTCTATGATGCAAGAGGTCACTGTAGCTACTGGAAAGGTCATAGGGCAAAGGCCGGAGGGAGGGGCTGGGGTCAGAGAAGGCTCCCTGGCATCTGACCTGCCGGAGTGAGTTTGCCAAGCAGAGATGGGTGAACAGACAGGCAGAAGACTCACAAATAAAATATAGAGCAGACCTCCTGCCCCAAGCCCCTCTGCCTCGGTAGATTTAGAAAAGCACACAAAAAAACCAGGCTACCAAAGGTCAGGAACCGCTGAACACCACTGCCCGACAGAGGGGTGGAATTCCACCCTATCTGAAGCCCCTGTCCCGGGCTGCTGGGGACGAGCTGGATGTTGCCACCACTGAGCTTCTGGCTGCTGGGGGGGCAACATCTCTCCCCAAGGCTGCCGAGACTCAAAGAGGTGACGGGACTTGCCCAAGGCTGCTGAGCCCATAAGAAATTGGTGGAACCTCACACAGACTCAGTTCTTTGCACTTAATCATGAGCATGACACTTATTCTAGGCAGGCTTGACTTCATGGGAAATTGCACAGGCCCCAAGCTTAGAAGGAATCATACTTAGTAATTAATGCTCTACTGCCACCATCTTGAAATCCTTAATAATTTGTGAATACTGGGCCCTGCAGTTTTGTTTTGTACTGGGCCATACAAAGTATGGAGATGGTCCCAATTCCAGGAGCTTCTGATGGCCACTGTCGCAGGGAAAAGGGAGGGCCAGGGAATGAACTTTCACTGCTCTGAACTTCACGAGAGCCAGGCCCTCTGCTTGGTCCTCTTCCTTCCACGTTAACCTGGCAAATTTCTCTTCACTTTCCAGTGCCCAGCTCACCTGGCACCTCCTGGAGATGCTTCCCAGATTTCCTCCCCAGACATGGACCGAACCCCTGTGCCAGGCAGAACCCATGCTCCCCGTGCCATGGTCCCACACGCTGATACTGCTAATGGGTGTGCCAGCGGTGCCTGCCTCCCCCAGGGCTGGGGTGCCCCAGAGATTCCTACTGGCCAGGTTTCCAAAGGACCACGCTAAGGAATTTTACCAAGGGGTCTCAGAGAGGAAGTTTCTAGATCGTGCCTAGACAGTGGGCCCCAGAGAACAACCCACCATTTTACTTGAAAGAAAATTGACACCTTTTTTGCCTGGGAATGGGACCGGCTAAAACCCAGATGATCCAAGAAGCCACCTTGGGAACCTCCTCCAACTTGGAGGGGCCCTGCCAGGAAGAGAGAGTGAAGAGAAGAGGAAGTCTTGAATCTGAGATGCAGCTACCATTTCCTGGCTATTTCTGAAGGGAGCTCAGTGGAGAAAAGGGTACAAATGCTGGCCTCCAATGACCTGGATGGGAGCTCAGCTCTAACGCAAGTGAGCAGGTGTCCTTGAGGACATCACCAACCTTTGCTGTGCCTCGGTATCCTCATCTGATCATTGTTCTATGAGGTGACCCTCTCGGAGCTCTTGGGGGGATTTAGTGAACATATGTAGGTAACACGCCAGTCCCCCACAGGGACTCTAGAGTGGTTGCCCTAAGGAAGCTGGTGCCAAGGACCCTAACTCCACAGGAGCCAACAGGGGAAGTGCAGATGGAGCAAGGATGACACAGATCCCACCAACTGGCTGTGCCTAAGACTAAGAGAACACCCAGGCTCCAGGAAGCTGGGTAGGGTACCCAGGGGATGATGAGCAGGGATAGGGCCCCACAGACACCCCCCAGCAACACCCACTACAGCACCCCCACCCTACCCCACCCATTACCTGCTTTCTACTGTAAGAATAACAATGCTAATAGCTGAGGCCCTGAAGAGTCCAGGAACTGTCCTCAGAGGAAGCTGAGGCCCAGAGGCAAGAGCTGTCCATGGTCACATGGCGGCCCCTGAAACGCCCTCCCCGACATTCATACAGCGGCCATGGCTCAGCCTTGGCCCAGAGCTGCCCAGAGACTGCAGGAGCTGCCCGAAGCTTTTGCGGGTGAGAAGCCAGCGACCCCTGAACAGTCCCTTCTCCTTGGAACACGTCCCGCAGTGAGTGCGTGTGTGAGCGCATCCCTGCGTGTGTGGGAGAATGCCATGTGCTCTGAGAGCTTGTGACTGTGTATCTGTGTGGAGCGTCAACAGAGAAGTTTGTGAACGTTTGTGAGCATGTATGTGCATGCAAGTCTATCTGTGTATACATGTGTATGTTTGCAGCACGCTTGAGTGGTGTCTGTGTATACATGCATGTGAAGGAGCGTGCCTCTGCACATCTGTATGTATCTGTGCACACATGACCATTCACCGTGTGCGTGCGCATGCACAGATAGCTTTATAAGAATATGTGTGTCTGTGTGTACAAATATGCAGTGTACATGTGTTCATGGACACAGGTATGACTGTGGGTCCTCTGGGACTTGTATGTGTATCTGTCCTTCTAGATGAGACTATCATGCCCCTGTGTAACTATAATACCCAAATCCTCTTCTTTATGAAAATCTCGGCCCTCTCAGAGACATTCTGGCTTACAATGGGCTCCACCTCTTCCTAGCAGCCTTCTTGATTCCAGACTCCCCACACTCACTCAGAACTCCAATATTAACCATCATCCCAGACCACGGCAGCTTTCCTACCCTCATGCCACCTTTCCCTGCCACCAGCCAACTGCAAATCTTGCCAACTTCCCTGCCTCTGTCTCCTATGATTCTCACTCCCTGCCTCTGCCCGTTGCTCCAGCCCTAGATGAGGCCTCTGACCTCTCACTGGGCCCTTAGGATAGTCCCACTAGTCTGCCTGCTTCCAGCTGGGGCCTCTCCAATGGCATCTCCATTGCAGCCACCTTCAATAAGCCACTACCTAACTTAGAACCCTCCAGGGCTCCCCACTGCCCTTGAGCTCCAATTCTCCAGCCTGGCATTTGTGGCCCTTTATGATCTTCCCATCCCCTTGCAAACCTCATCTCCCATCCGCCCGTCTCCCACAATGCTACTCACGTTGAGTCACCTCCCTCAGAATGCCCCCATCTAACCTATGAACCCTGTCCGCCCCACTGTTTTGGGTCTTGCATGTCTGTTGTGATCTCCCTGCTTCTTCCTCAGGGCACAGGATGGGACATCCTTTCCCCTGCGCCTCAGGGCCTGAAGTCAGGCGTGGCATACAGTAAGTGCTTAATACAAGCTTGGGAAAATGAACTTGGGAGGCAGAGGGGGAGAGAGGCAGCCAACATAACCCTCCTCTAGAAGGGTCCCTGGTGCCACCTCGGGGGCTCTGGAAGCCAGGCCTGGTTCATATCACATCACATCCACAAATAAGTCAGGACACCAGGCAACAAGCAGCCACTGTCACCTTGTAAAAGCCTCCTCCCTTTGACTTAAATTGGGACAGGACCCAGCACTTCTGAGGATACCCAAGATCACTTTGATCCCCACCCCCCAGAAGAAGCCAGCAGAGGGGGGGCGAGGCCAGGGGCAGAAGAGTCCAGGGGTAGGGGCTAGCGCACTGGAACCACACAAACCCAGAACTGACCCCATGGGAGCTCAGCCAAGTGTGTGACCTTGGGCAAGTCACTTCCCAACCACAAACCTCAGTTTTCCTGCCTGTACCATGGGGGTGATAATAGCACTTGCCTCATAGAGTTGTTGTGAAGATGATAAAGTTAATAGCTATACAGTACTTAGCACAGGGCCTGGCATAGAGTTATGTGCTCAAAATGTTAAAGGATGCCACAATTATTGTCCTCATGTACGAGATGAGAGGACTGAGGCTCCCAGCTACAAGGGACAGGGCTACCCAAGGCTACACTGAGGGGTGCAACAGAATCAAACCAAAGGTCCAAGTCCCAGGCCAGGGCACACCCCCTCCACTATCTGGGTCCCTCTGAGAGGAGGAGAAGACAAAGGAAGAAGTGAAATCCCAAAAATAGGCCCCTTCCCCTAATTCCTCAGTGAAGACAGCTTAGCTCCAGGCTCTTGGGGCCCCGAAACAGCACCAGCCACTCAGCTGGGACCCCCACCATCAGACACACAATGCCACCCAGCCCTGCCCATGATGCTTACCTGCTGAGACCTCTGCCCACGACTAGGACTTGAGGCTGCTGAGGGCGTCAGGAAAAGCAGGCAGGGCTAAGGAGGTAGTGGCGCTGGCAGGCCAGTGTGGCCAGAACACAGCTGCAAGTCCTACAGAGAGAGGAGAGGACACGGTGAGCTCCAAGCCTGACCCTGTGGGCGGCCCCCACCCTGCTTCACCGACCTCTAGGTCCCACCTTCCCATGACCCTCTGGCCATCTCCTGGAAAGCCGAACTGGCCCTCAGAAGTAGAGCCACTCTACAAGCTGATGCCGTCTCCCAACCCCCCAATAAAGGCCCGTCACCTTAAGTTTGCAGTAGAAGCCGGCACCAGCCCAGCAGTGAGGTCACCCCCTCGGCTCCCTGAACCGCAGCAGCGGCCACACAGGCACAACCCACCAATGCTGCAGTCAGCCCAGCCCCCCCAGGCCCCAGGCCCTGGGACATGCCAGGTGCTCTGCCTGGAGCCCTCTCCCCCTACTTCTCTGTTGTCCAAAGCCCCACTGGCCTTTAAAACTCCACTCAGATGCCCCCGTGGAGCCCTCTCTGACCTGCCCCTCCATTCCGTGTTCATCCCCAGCAGCTTTGAGCCTAGCTGTCCATGTCTCCTCCAGCTTTCTGTGGGCAGGTCTCCTCCTTGGGCAGAGCTGCTAAACATCAGTAATGAGGTCTAGTTTATCTCTCTATTCTCTGAGGCTAGCAAGGCCACAGAGACTGCTTGATGGATGAATGGATGGATCAATGAATGAATGAATAACTGATGAAAGGTGCAATAAAGATATTCAGTAAACAAGCTGAACTCCATTGGCCAACGGGCATGTGCCTTGAAATCGGGAACCCTGCTGAGCTCTCCAAGGGCTTCCTGATGCCCTTCCCACTGTGAGAATCCAGAATACAGAGTTCAGGTTGGTGAGAGGAAGAAGATTTGGTGATGTTGATACTCCTCTCTGTCATTTGACAAATGAGGAAACCGAGGCCCTGATAGGGGAAGGGTGTCTTCCCATGGTCCTGTATGTAGCAACAGAGCTGCAAGGACAAAAGTAGAACCCAAGTCTCCTGGCTTTGCCTACTGCCTGGAGCTGTCATGGAGGAAGGCACCATGGCAGTCCCCTTAGCTCTTGCGTCCTCATGCGTCAGCTCCTGCAGGCACCTAGCTGACCTGACTGTAGGGGATCAGGCCAGCCATGGAAGGCGGCTTCTGGGTAAAAAAGAGAGGGCAGTGGGAGGACCTTGGGGTAGGAAAAAGTGCAGATATCACACTCAGAACAGGGCCATCTGGTCCGATGGTCCTACTTCTCCCAGCCTGGAGGCCTGAGGCAGAGAGGACATTACAGGGAGCCCCAGGGTCAGAGATACCACTCCACCCATCTTTGGCTGGGGGCCTTTCTAAAACCCCCACTGACCTCCTCACTCCTCTCCACAGAGCCTTCCTGGGCTGCTGGTGGGGCACACACTGCTCACCACCTTGGAGAAGAGTTTAGAAGGATCTCCTACCCCGTGGTACATAGTCTACCAGCAGCACAGCACTTCCGTTCCACAGAAACGGTGTGGTCACCCAACAATAGGGACTAGAATATTCACAGTAGTGTCATTCATCATGGCCAAAAAATGAGAACTTCCCAGGAATGGATAAATGGGTATATGCAAGCAATGGAATACCACATAGCAATGAGACCGAATCATCTGCAACTATATCCAACAAGAGAGAGAAATCTTACAAACATAATGTTAACCAAAAAAACCCACACACAACGGAGAACATACTTAACAGGTCCATTTAAATAAAGGTTGAGAACAGGCAAAACTACTCTGTGCTGTGGTGGACTAAATATGGCCACAGATTCTTTGCAACTCCTCTTATCAAGAGGTGGAGTCCATTCGTCAACCCTGAATCTGGGCTGGCCTCGTGACTTGTTTTGACCAACAGGATCTGGAAAAAGTGGCGTTTTGTGACTTACAGAGGCTAGGCCTCAAGAGATCCTGCCGTTTCTAGCCTCTTTCCTCTTAGAACGCTGCCTGGCCATGGAAGGAAGCCGGTCCACCTTACTGGGGGATGGAGAACTGAGGCTGCCCAGCCAACAGCCAGCACCAACCAGCAGACGTGATGAGACATTCTCTGACCTTCCAGTCCAGCCAGCCCTTCAGGTGACTGGAGTCACATGAGCCCAAGGGAACCCAGAGAATTATGAGATAGTAAATGGTGGTTCTTTGCTTTAAGACTTTAGGTTTTGGGGTGGTTTTGGGGCAGCAACACAGAGCTGAGAGTAGGCTGTTGGAAGTTAGGATAGTCAGTCTCCTTGAAGGGAAGCAGTGACTGGAAGGGGACACAAGGTGGGTGGGGGTGTAGGGAGTCTGGAATGTTCTTTCTTGATCTGTGAGGTGGTTACATGAATGTGTTCATTTCGTGACAATCTGTCCAGCTACACTTAGGATATGCACACTTTCCTGCATGGATGTAATACTTCAATAGAAGCGAAAAACAAACAAAACTTCCATGGCTCACCGTCCTCCCAGTGTACCAGATCCAGCCCCACCCTGGTCTGCCTGCTGCACCTCACTCCTCTGCACAGTCACAGCGCTGCCTCACACTTCTGCAGCTAGAAGATGCCCTTCCCCTTCCTATTGTGCTTCAAGCCTGAGGGCAGGCAGCACCTCCGCCTGGAAGCCTTCCTGGACCTCCCCAGGTCTTGCCTAGGTGTCCATATTCTCAGAGCTCTCTCGCTGGGGCTGGTTCTTCCTGAGTGTAAGGTTAAGTCTTTCCCTCTTGTCTCCCAAGATCTTGAAGCTCTCCAGCGGGGGCCCTGTGAGGGATAGGCAGCACCCCTCTTCCTCTTCCCCCAGGGTTGGGACCCCCCCCAGAGTAGGCTTTGGGGGTAAAGGGGGAGGGAGGACTGGCCATTGGGTCTGTAGGCCAGCACCTCCCCAGACTCCGGCTTCTCCCACATAGATCAAAGGTGGGGCTGAATTTTAGGGTGCAAAGAGGGTCTATAGAGCAGGGGAGGACTTCAGGGGTCCCCCATTTTGCAGTGGGCAATGATACCCATGAAATGTGTATGGCTCCTTCCCTCTTAATTATCCATTAAAAGAAAGCAGCAAGGCCGACTGGCAGTAAGTACATCTCTGCTGAAACAATGTGAACAGCCAGGCAAAGCAAAGGAGAGCTGTGATGCCAGAGACAAGGGTGTCGGCTCTGCCTGAAACCCTTCAGTGTATTGACTGACTCGTCTCCATCAGCACTGAGCCAGAAGGTAGAAGCCCACCTGCAGCCCTCACATGACTGAGGTGAGGTCTCAAGTGACCCCCAGCACAAAGGCCTCTGTCCAGGACACCCCTCTGGGCCTCCTGCCTCATCTTTACAGTTCCAGCTCTTTCCTCAATGATTGTGTGACCTTGGGGGAGTCCCCTGTGGCCTCACTTTCCCCACTGTCATCTGAGAGATCTTGCTTAGTCAGTTATCTCTGATGAGACACATTTTTCTCTCCTGTGGCTAAACTGGTCCCATTGGCCAAGACAGTTCTGAGGCTCAGCCCTCTTTCTGGCCCCCTCAGGGTCCCCACTGTGCTGCTGATGGTGCCTGCCAGCAGGCTGATGTGCCCACCGCAGTCCACCAGGGACAGGGCACACAGTAAGTACCATGTCACCTGCCTGGCCCTGGGAAGGGGTGCCCAAGTCTGGAGGGGAGCGTCCCTCCCCACCCCTATGCCAGGGCTCTTCCTGGGGCATTTTCCCTCGTACCCAGAATGCTTTGCTAAGGAAAAAAAGCTCCCTGCCCAACAGAGAGGTAGACAGAACTCAAGAGAGGCAGTCTGTCCTGAAGGAGAGGTAACTCCAGGCACATGAGCATCCCAATGGGTCCAGCCGAACTCAGAAGAAACTCTGGACTGGAGCACAGGTGAGTGTGCTGTCTCACAGCTAAGGAGCGCCCCATCCCTAGAGGCATGCAAACAGTGAGGGGCACAGCCTCGTGGTGCTGTGGGTACTATAAACGTCAGAACTGAAGCTGGCCTCTGTATTTTCCCGAACTCCTCTGATGATAAGAATCACCTGGGCTGCTTGTTAAACCCACAGCTTCCCAGGCCTCTCCCCTGAGAATGGAAGTCTGTGGGTCTGGAATGCAGCCCAGAAATTTAAATTTTTAATAAGTCCTCCCAGGTGATCCTTTGCATCTGGAAAGTTTGGGGGAGCAGCAGCAGATGACCTTCCAGGTCCCTTTGGGGCCCAAGATGACTGATTCTGAGACCCCACTCCATATCGCCTGTACCCCATCTGGAAGGTACAGCAGACTAACTGCATCATTAAAATAAAATTATCTAAAAGCTTTGCAAGGGGGCAAGGATGTCAGGGGGAGGGGCGTTCTCAGCCCATGGTGGTAGCAGCAGCAGCTCCTTCCTAGCGCCCCCACCAAGGGCCCCCCAGAGTCATCGAGAAAAGCTCAGCATTGGGGTGGGGGGGTGAGCTGACAGCTGTTCAGCTGCTGCTCAGTGAGACCCGGAAAAGCAATTATCTTGCTCTTAGCAGAGAGGCACTGGCTTTTACCCACCCCCCTCCCCCCTTCTTCCCCCACTCTCCCCTTCACACCAACACACACACACACACACACACACACACACACACACACACACACACACACACACACACANGCTCAGTGAGACCCGGAAAAGCAATTATCTTGCTCTTAGCAGAGAGGCACTGGCTTTTACCCACCCCCCTCCCCCCTTCTTCCCCCACTCTCCCCAACACACACACACACACACACACACACACACACACACACACACACACACACACACACACACACACACACACCAACACACACACACACACACACACACACACACACACACGCGCGCACACACACACGCCAAGATGCTGCTGGCTGGCTCTGAACCGGCCTCTCCCCACCCCCAGCCTCCTGATTCCTCTGACTCTTACAACCTCCACCCTCAGAGCACATTTCCAACACTTAAATCATTTAGCCCGCTAAACCGGAGACGGCAAAATGGGTGCTATTTCTTAAAAACATACAGAGAGCGTATGAAATTATTGATAGCCATTAAACAGGGGGAAAAAATTAAACAGCTCTCAGCTCTTATCAATCATTCATGCAGTTTCCACTGGGGTGTTTTCTGGAGAGTGATCACACGGGCAACCCAGGGAGCTGGCTCCTGCCGACAAGGAAGGCACTGGCTGGACTGGACGGAACCCGGGAGGGGCCGCGGCCCCCAGCAATTACCCAGGCCACCAAGGCTTTGAAGGGGCTTTGGTACAGGGGGGTTAGCCTCTCTGCTGGCAAACTCCTGCCTCCCCTCTTCACCACATCATTAGCAAAGGGACACTCCAACACCGCTTTTGGGAACCCCCTTAAATAAACCCAGCCCGCTTTTTCTTGAGCATCTACTATGTGTCAGGGATGCAGGGCGCACAGATACATCAAGCCTCAAAGCATTCACACAAGTAAATACGGAAGCCCTATGCAGGAAGACGTGATTACACACCTTGTGAGGGGAGCTGTAATGGAGGTCCACAGAGGGTGGCTCAGAGGAAAAGGGGACAGCTGCGGCTGGAGGAGGGGCTGCCCAGGAAGGCTTCACCAAAGAAGTAATTCTTGCCCAGAGGACAAGTCTGGAAGGGCATTCCAGGAAAGCGGTCCAGCTCCAGCAAAGGCGCAGCAGCCCGGCTATGCCTGAGCCCCAGCGCTTTTTGTCAATGGCACTGACTGGCCTTGGGGATAGTAAATGGAGCAGGGAGCCCACAGTCACCTCAGCCTCTCCTCCAGGCACTGATCAAATCCAGGCCAGGCCAAGACCAGACTCCCCCAACCCCCAGCGTGAACTGGCAAGAGGCTGGGGTTCACCCCAGCTGCCGGGGGCAGTGGCACCTCCACCCCAGCACAGCTCTGACTCAGATCACCTAAGCCAGCGTGATGCAGACCATAGAGGCTGAAGGGCTGGGACACCATGGGTCCCCGGCCATAGACAGGCCTGGCAGAGCTGCCCTGAGGAGACAACCTCTCTCCTGCTGCTGAGCCATGCCAAGGACCCAGGCACCAGGGCTGCAGGAACCAGTAGACACCTGATCCTGCCCCGCCCTCTGCTTGGGGACGGTCCACAACCAGGGGCCATCTGAGGCTTTGAGGCCAGGCAGGGCTGCGGGCTGCTCTGGGGAACAAAGAGGCTAGGCCCATGCCTGTCCCAGCCCCTGCCGCCTCCCCCGCACCCAAGCACACCGGGAGGGTACCACATTCTTGAATGCTGAAGCTCTAGCTTCTCAGGAGCAGGGAGCTGGGAAGAGGCCCTGCCAAGTGCTGCTGGCACCCCTGCCAGAGAAAGCTGCTGTCACAGGGAAACACTCAGGGGAGGGCGGGTGTTTGCCACCAACGCCTGGGACTGTCAAGAAATGATCAGAACAAATTAAATTTGCAAAGTTGAAAAGATGTAATGAAAGCCCACTCCCCAAGCCCTTGGACATTTTGACCTGGAGGATGAGGCAGCTCTGTTTTGCCTGGTTTGGGGAAACAGTCTTAAGTTTGCAGGGGGTTGAGGGTGCGGGGATATGTGTGCCACCGGCCAGCCCTGGGAGATGGGGCCTGGGCTGTGCCTCTCTGGGCTTCAGTCTGCTCATCTGCACACACAGACTTCGTACGAACTGGTTGATCTTACAGGGTGGGGTAACCTCCAGGGGGTCTGTCCAGTCTGCCAGGAACACGCAGTTCCTCAAGGCTGCCTCAGCACCCCGTCACAGTCACCCAAGGACTTGAGGCAATGGGCCTGGGTGAGTCTGAAAGTCATCAGCCACTCTGCTGCCTCTGCAAAGCGCTGTGCTCACACCAAGGGCACTTGGCTCTCTGAGTTCCTGTCACCCTTCACCTAGATTGCTACACATGTCCCCTTCCCTCTAGTCCACCTCCATGCAGGTACAGGGACCTGTGCAGGGCTTAAGCCTGAGCTGGCACAGAGTGGGCTGTCAAGGAAGGTGTGCAAACCCATAGAATCAAGGCACGAATGGACAAATGACCCAAAAACCCAAATCAAACACAGCTGTCCCTGCTCAGGTACCAGCTCCGACTCCCCACTGCCAGCACCTCCCACTGCCAAATTTCTAAGCCCTTCACCTGTGAGTTGTGTCCATACTTGCAGAAGTCTCTCACACCCTCTAGACCCCAGCCATTCCACAACTCAGCCTCCCCGAAAAGCTTCCCCTGGACTTGAGTGCCCCAGGGCCTTTGCATGTGTTATTGCTTTCTCTATCCAGCCAAGTCCTGCTCTGGGTCAAGCTCTATTTCTCCCTTTGTAACTACTGCAAACATTTTTCACATTACACTAGACTGGATTCTGTTCACATCTGCTCCAAACTAAATGGGGGGGGGGCACTTTGAACACTAACAAGGTTCCTTCCCTCAGCACTTGGTACGCAGAGTCAGAGAGGGGCCTCTAACTTTACTACACTAAAACCAACCACCCCAGACCCCCGGCCTGCAGCCCAGCATCAGTTCTTCTTAACAGCTAACCTGCATTGCTCCTGCTGTAATTTTAAAAACCATTCCCTGGAGAGTGGGTGAGACGTTCTCAGCCAAGTGTAAGTGAGACTGTACGCTGGGAGCTCCTGGAGCCAAGGGAAGGGGCAGGCTTGGGAATTTACAGGCAAAGGCCAGCAGAAATTGGCCACAAATGAATCATTAACTCTTGAGTTGAGAGCTCTGAGTGGCTGGTGCCAAGGTCTCAGGCTCTGGCCTGTGTGGGCCACTTGGCCTCGCTTGGCTCAGGCCTGTGGGTGGCCCCACCCCCCTACAGGACATCTGCTTCACCCCACAGCCACAAGTCATGGAGAGCTGGGCTGTCTGGGCCAGAACAGCCCAGATGTCTTATGGGAGAGGGCACGCCCTTTCCCAGGAACGACTCCAAAACTTTGCCCACACACTTCTGTCCTTCTGGAATGCCGTCCCTTCTAGCAAGCTAAATCCCCTTGTCCTTCAAGATCTAGCTCGAACCGCTCTGGCCTACCTCTCTTCCCCACCCATCAGGGCCCACCTTGGTCCCCACACCTCTCAGCTCCTGCAACGCTGGCTGTGTCTGCCAGTCCTGGTCTGACACCAGGGGCTCATTTCTTTAGTGAAATCCCTGCCAGGATAGGGACTTTGCACCTCGTCTGCATCCCAGCAGCTGGCAAGAGAGGGGGCACAGACCAGGGAGCCCACATGTGATGGGGCTATTCTTGGGCTCAGTCTGCAGCCAGCAGGAAGAAGAACCTGGCTCAGGTGAGACATCGTGCTCGCCTCTGGGCCTCCTTTCAGGCCTCAGGTCGGCTGGGGTACAGTTGAGGCAGGGGCAGAGGTGACCGCTGGCCTCCTACTGGGAAGCCAGGTGATGTGGGGAGGGCTGGCACCCTGATTCCCAGGAGCTAACAGAGGCAAGCACTGACCACCTCTGTCCCCAGAGCACAATCCTGCAGGCAGGGGTGTGTTTTCACCACAGCCCCTCTGAGCTGCCCTTCTTGGGTGGAGACTGATGGACACGACATCTAGAAACAAGTAATATTGTAATGTGATGTCCACACAGCGTGCACTGTGTGCTCACCTGTGTTCCAAACTTAGCGTCTGCCTCTATAGCAACAAGGTTGGCAAAACCACTAACAAATACTGCTGACTCGAGCAGTTGCTTTGTGTCAAGTGCTGTGCTAAATACAACACATATTACCCATGAACCCTTCTACCACACCACGAGGTACATACTATTAATATGCCCTTTTGAAAGATGAAGAATCCACAGTTCCTAGAAATGTAGATGAAGTGGCACACCCACCTCCCAAGGCAAGAGTGTGGCAGCTGGGGATTCAGATGAAGGTATCTGACCCAGGTACCCCCACGTGCCTAGAGGCCCTCAACTCGAGCACTCGGAGCTGGAATAAGCGCTGTGGGCACCACCCCGCAGCCTTCACAGAGCCCTTTTCTCATCTGATCCTCAAAACAGTCCTGTGAGGTAGCCAGTGAGGGTCATTATTACCATTTTACAGATGGGGACACTGAGGCCTGATGGGGAAAAGGCCTTGGCTTATCTAGTAACTTCCATGCCCCTTTAATCACCACGAGCTGGCTGCTGTTAAAACCATGGTGCAGATGGCAAAATGCTAAGCATGGGAGAGGCAGACGAAGCTGCCACATGCTGTTGACAGAGCCCGGGTTTCTGCCCCGAACCGCCTGACTCCTGACGGGGCTTCTTCCATGACACGGGGCTGTCCTCAAGGCTGGGCACAGAGTAAGTGTGGGCTCGTGGGCATGGTGGGGGGACATGGCCCAGGAGCACAGCACGGGGCCGAGGCGGGTGCTGCGTCCCTCCCTCCCGAGCCTCCCCAGACAGGGATAAGCCAGAGATGTTCTCAGGACAAGCCCACCTCCTCACCTCCCTGTAGGTCCTGGGCCAGGGCGCTCTGTGCTCATTTACCATGGTGGAATCTCACTGATGAGCTAACTGATGAGGCCGGGACGTCTCAGCCAGCCACACAAGTCACCACGTGTGTATGCGTGTGTGGGTGAGTGTGGATGGCATCCATCTGAGGAAAACAGGATGAGGTGGTGGCTGCCTGCCCACAGGCACATACCCGTCACACCCTGACACAGACACGCACATCCAGACACACTCACAGATGTGTGCACCCCCCTCACCAGTGTATGCAAGCACACACACGTGTGCACCAAGCACACACATGTGCTCATCTGCCCCTATACTCACTCCCAGAACAGCACACACCTGCATTCGGGGCACTGGGGGGCTGCCGAGCAGGGACATGGACAGTGCTGAGGCTCACACATGCACAGAGCCCAGGAGAGTGGGCAAGGGGAGCAGGTGGGCAGGCAGTCATCTGCAGAGCTGGGCACGGAGGCCCTCACTGCCGCTGTGCTCCTGGAGTCAGGCCTGTCCAGAACAGGCGCATAAATCAGGAAGCTGCCTGTCGCAAGCATTCAATCACCATCCCTCGGACACGGCACTCAGAACAGAGGGGCAGCCAGCACAGGCCCTGGCCCACCAGCTGGGTGGGGGCAGAGGGGTACCTGGTGTTTGCGTCCCCTCCACCCAAGCCTACCTCGGTATCCTCAGCCCCCAGGCAGATCCCTGTCCTGCTTGCCCGCCGGGCCCTGCCTCCCTCTGGCCTTTCCATTCTGCCTTCTTCCTTTGCATTCGCCCAAGACCCCTGAGCTCACCCCCAAGCTGAGTGCTGCCCTTCTACCCTCAGTGCTGAGGGCTTCGCCCAATGACCAGCACCCTAAGACCGAGGTGTGCTGGGGCTGAGGGTGGGGGCGGCAGAGAGTCTACTTCTGTGCAGGAACACTGGGGTACTGTCTGGGATGTAGGCTTGGGGCCACTCCCCGCTGCACCTCGCATGAGTCACCTCTGTTCTCCTGGCCTCCCATCCCGTCTGTAAATGGGGACTGGAAAGGGACCTCCTGGGGCTGCTCGGCCTGAGGATCTGCCGCCCAGGGAAAAGACCCTCCATGGATGCTGATTAATTACGACTATGAATAATACAACCATCTGTATCTCATGGTGGAGCGAGGAGGATTACAAGTGGGCCCCATGCCCCAGAGGCAGAACACATGGGTCTCTGGGTGGGCTGGGGTGTCAACCCCAGGCCTGCAAGCAGATCTCGGTGGCTGTGCGTGGGGAAGGGTTGTTTATATTGCACTGCAGAGAGAGATGCAGACAGGAGAGACAGACAGGTTGGCAGACAGACAGACGGGGCGGGGGGGGGGAGCTGGTTCGTCACACGATGAACAGTAGACAATTAATCACCCCTTGCCAAGGCTCTTGGACAGGGTTCTCGCTGCCTACCACCGGGACAAATCAACTTGGCCTTTCTACTTCTCAGCCCTCACTCCACCCCACAGTGGAGCCCAGAGTCCTCAGTTGCAGGGGGTGACACGGGGGTAGGGATGGGGGCACCTCTGTTTAGAGAAGTGCCGGACACTGTCATCTGCCAGGGCCAGGTCAGCCCCCCAGCACCAGCTCTCTAGGACTGGCTCCTGGGACCACCCCATTTCATGCCTCTGTGCCCTTGTACACTCGGGTCCCTCTGCTTGGTGGGCCGTCCCTGCCCTCTGCAACCTCTGTTCCAATGGCCTCCCTCGGAGGGGTAAGTCTTTCTCAACACCCCCTCATGCAGTGGGACTCATGTGTGCTGTCCCTCCTTCCACTGCCCCGTGGTGACCGGCACACCTCTGACTTCATCTGTCCACCCGAAATGCTCTCTTGGTGTGCACGTCCAGCTCTCGCCTCACAGTCACCAAACTGTGAGCTGCTTTTGTTGACCCACTTCTATGATTCCTCAGTGCCCAGTGAAGGAGTGAACGACCCCAGCTGGCCCTCCAGAGCGCTCACCTTGAGCCAGGCCCTGCTAACCTGTTCATTGTCACAACAGCCGCTTGTGGTTATTTATGCCCATTTCGTTGACGAGGAAACTGAAGCATAAAGAGAGAAAAACTCGCCAAAGGTCCCAGGGCTAGGACATGGTTGAAATGCAAAGCAGGCCATTTGGCTCCAGAGCTCTTACCCACCAGGCTACAAAGATGCCAAATGAATGGATGAATCAGCGAATGAATGAAGTTTAAACATCAGGATGCATCACGTCCTTTAAGTTATTTTTGTGAGTGGAAGGTAAAAAGGCCAGGAGATAAGTGTCATGGGTTCAGGCCAGGTCTTTGCATTTAACTGGCTGTGTGACCTCAAGCAAGTCATTTGCCAACCGTGGGCCTCGCTTTCCTCACCTGTAAAATGGGGGAACTGGGGCTGCCTGGTCTGCTGGCCAGAGATGAAGGCAATGGCAGAATGAGCCCTCTGAGGACAATGACAGAGCATGATCACTGTATATGATGTCTGTATATATGACAGCCAGGATTTCCAAACCAGGTGCCTGCACGTCCGCTCTGCCAGGGACCCCAGGAACAATGGATCCAACGAGCATCTGAAACCTTGGCAGCACATCCACTGTTCTTGGGTCTGGTCAGCATACTTCCTGGGCAGCTATCCTGTGTGCAGCCATGGTAGGGAGGGGACATGGGAAGCTGATGGGCTTCATGAGCACAGGGCAGGGTGCTGACCCTCCCGGGCCTGTGACTTGGTTGAGGGACGCTCCCTGCGTAATGGGCAAGGGCCCCCCCGGAGCACCTGCTTCCTTCATACAGGAGCTCTGGCCCCAATATCGGTGTAAAGCGGACAGGATTCAGCCACAGGCTTAGGGGGGGGCTCCCAAGCGACAGAAAGGCAGGTGTGTCCCCGAGCTTTCTTCCCATACCCATGGCAGAAACTTCCAATCAATGCCTATACTCTCCGAGCTCAACGTGACCTCACAAGCACTTTTCTGAACAGCAAGCACCCTAGGCTGTCACTCTAAAACCTATAGCATTTGACATCCAGTCAGTGGGGCAACTACTACACTCTGCCAGAGGTTGGTCACACTGGGCAGAGGTAAGACCTGGACCCGGGCAGCGGAACTCCGGTAGCCCCATGTTAGGGGTGCAGTGGTCACCTCTGAGTACTGTGCCTTCGGAAGACAATCCACCAAAGTGTCCTTCCAGTAGCCCCTCCCCGTTCGCTCCTCTACAAGGAGATACAAGGTGAAGGAGATAAGAGTTCACAGAGGTGAACAGGAAAGAAGAGGAAAACCCAGTTTGCCGAGCCCCTCGCGTTCCCTAACCAGCTCCCTGGTTTCGTCATTTCCTCTTGCCATCTAGACTGCCATTTGTTTAATATTTTTCTTGAAATCAACTCACAGTTTTTGCTAAACTACATTTATTACAAAGCTTTATCGTATAACCTTAAATACAAAATTAGCCTCGCTCGCCATAAATAGAAGTTAACCATGAAAACAAATGCAGGAGAGTAAACAGTGGCATTTTTCTGATGTATACCTGCGGAAGGCTCCAAGCCCCACCAGCTCGCTCTGTTGAAATGGAGACCAGCATGCGTCCCAGGCACTGGACGCTGTCCTCAACACAGACAGAGGGCAGAGAACTTTGATCAGTCATGATTAGTGCAGCGCACGAACCTCTGACAGTCACCTCTGTGTACCTTTGAGGTACATGAGCACAGTTCAGTGATGCTTGTTGGCTCCGAAAGGTGGCAGGTAACATGTTTCTGTTACACAGATGAGGAAACAAGAGGCTCAGAGAGGTGAGCCCACCAGCCCAAGGTCACACAGCAGTGCCTGGCCGAGCCAAGCTTCTGGCTCAGGCCTCCTGACTGAGCACAAGGTTCTTTCCTTGCTGCTGCTGCCACCGCCGTCTCAATGCCACACGGAGTCACTTAGGCGGAGCAAAGTCGCTCTGACCCACAGCTGGCATGGTAACGGTTTTTACACCTGAGGTTAACAACTGTGATTTAAGAGGTTATTTGTCTTAATTTTCGGGAATCGGTTTCTCAGGGAGGAGGTAACTAACACATCGGGCGGGGGAAGCTAGTCTTTTAAGAAAATATTTATAGCATTTCAAGACAGTTTGGTGGCAAATGGATACAGCATCTGCTATTTTCCTCACTTTCCGCCACAGCTCTAAAGCCCAGAGCAGTTAACACACACACACACACACACACACACACACACACACACACACACACACACACCACCACCACCAACAATAATACAACAACCACATCAATGCTGATAGGAAGTCAAAGCCCAGCTCTTCTTTGAGAAATAAAGCACAAAACTGGCGTGATTTTAGAGAGATCACCATTGCCTCTGCTAGCCATGCCTGAGGCTGATGCTCAGAAAGCCATGGCAGTGGGTCAGTCCCCAAGGCCATGGTGAGGTTCACTGCCTCCAGGGTTGGGTTTGGCAGGACTCCCAGGCCCAGGATTGCGGCTCTCACAAGAAGCCCCAACAGCAAATGGACCCTCCCCTGAAATCTGGATTCCAGCTGCAAACTGGAGAGGACAGGGAGAAGTCAGTCTCCAGAAATCAAAGTTATTCTACGAGCAAGAGCTGAGCCAGTCCCTCTCTTCACTACACCTCAGGAGTTATTCATCCCTCTGAGGTCAGTGAGGCCTATTATTCCCATTTTGCAGATGGCAAAACTGAGGCTTTAACAAGCCAAGAGATTTCCCCCAGGGCACAACTGCTTCTACAGTAAGCGGGTCCTGTTGACCCTCCACAGGCAGCCTGGCAGTCCCACCTCATTCCCTGTGACCATCCTTCAAGTGGCCTCCATGCCATCTTCCCCCCAGGGTCCTGCAAGGTGCCTCCACAATCCAGCCCGCAGATCTTTTCTCATCCCCTGACCCTCAATGCCAAACCTCTGTCCTCAGGATGCAGGGTCTCAAGCAGAGTCACTGTAGCACCCTGAGGACCTTCTGCTCCATCCTGGTGTCTCAAGTGGGAATTCCAAGGCCTAAACAGGGGAGGGGATATGTTTGATGTCACAAAGCTGGCTGAGGACAAAATGAAGGGGAACTAGAGTTTGCTGTTAAAAGCCACCAACGTTGCAACTCCCCGCTTCCTTGGCACCCTGGTCCAGGTACATGAGGAGCCATCACTGCTACTTCACAAAAAGAGGTCCATCCAGCTGAGACAGCGGCTTGGTGGTGACCCCCAGGGCTCGGGTCCAGCCAACGGCAAATGGTGCGCCAAAGTCTCCCCACAGAGCACCTCTGGTTTGGCCAGCCCAGCCTTTTGGGCAGAGCCTTCAACCCCCTCTGCACCAAGGTTGCAGGCACTGCCCACCCCTGCCCATCCATGCCCACCCACGCCCGCCTACAAGCCAGGGGACCAGAAGGCCCTCATCCATGATGCACTGGGACAAACTGCAGGCCAGGCCCTGAAGGAGCACCCGCCCACACAGCCTGGCTGGAGGCTGGCAGAGAGCCCCCAGAGGAGAGCTGTGCCAGGCTAGGGCCTGGTGCTCCCCATGTGGCCACTCCCCTGAGCAACCCTCTCCACTAGAATGCTGACAGGTATCGCAAATGCATGTGTCCAGAATAGCCTCCGTCGTCCAGATTCCGGTCCTCCCTCCACCCTTTACTGTCCCCTTCTGCTTCAATTGCTCTCCCCTCCACCCCGCAACCCAGGCATCAATTCCAAAAGTCAAGGAGCCATCCTTGATTCTGATGCTCCCTTTCAGCCAAGCCATCTGCCGCTTCCATGGTTCACCTTTCCTGTGTTCTCATCTGCCCACCTCTTGCCAGTTCATTTGCCTAGGCGATGGCAACAGCCCCACACTGGCCGCGCACTCTCACTTCCCTCCTGCTCTTCCTTGTAGCTATAAAGTACATCTTATCCTGTATATAGGCCTCCCCAAGACGGCCAGCACAGCCCACACCCCCTGTGCATCTGACCCCTGCTCATCTCATGCAGTACACTGCTTGCTCCACCACCACTGCTACCCTCCCTCCCCACTGGTTCCCCTGCCCCAGGGCCTTTGCACCTCCTTCCCTCTCACCATCTCCTCTCCACACTGTGTCTGGCTCTGTTTTATTTCAGTCTCTCAGGAGGTCCGTCCTGATCATCCTTGTCTAAAACACATGCCCCTCCTTACCCCAGACACCCCATAACATATCACTCCATATTATTCCTGTATTGCAAGTACTGCAAGATGATTATCATTTATTCATATATTTATTATCTGTCTCTCGTTCCCGATATTAGGCCCAGGATGGTCAGTCCCTTGTCAGGCTGGCTCCCTGCTTTATATCCAATGGTTAGAATAGTGTCTGGCACAAAATCGATGCTCAGTAAGCGTCTGTTGAATGAACAAGTGAGTGAGCACCCATGATCTCATTAGCTCACCCCCTGCTGCCAACAGCAAGGGTGGGAATGATCCCATTTCACAGGTGAAGGCATCGATGAGGTGCTGAGAGATGCCCTACACATCCAGGGGCACTCGGTGGTGAAAGGGGCAGCACATTCATACTGGACCAGGCCTCCTGACACCTAGATCAGGGAAGGTACGAGGATTAAGGGAAAAAGGACCAATGGAAAACACATGAAATTGTGTGGCTCCAATATTTCTCTTCCAACTTGAAATGTCACTTCTCTGAAAACCACATCCTGCCCCTTGTGAGCTGGTCTTGGCCTCCGCTCCTGGCCATGGGCAGCCTCACTGAGATCCTCCCACCCAGCTCCTTCTCTTAGAGGGTCCGGAATTCACTGGCCTAGCCCCCAGGCTGATGGGGGAGAAGGCAGGGGGGCGAAAGAGGCCTCCTCTCCTGGGTGGGGCAGGACAGGGCTGAGCCAAATGCAGGTCACGCTGCTGCACCCACAGCCCTCCGAGGGCTAAAAATAGCCATGTTTACACACTTCCAGAGCTGGGGTTTCTGCCTCTCTGTCAGGAGGGGTTCAGGACTTCACTATGTCTACATTCTCACTGCTCATCTTCTACTTGGCTGGTAATGTCTGGCCCAACACAGGCAAGGACCAGAGCTTTTGGGGTTTGTTTCCTTGGGTGGAGGGAGGTGAAGAAAGCTGCCTGAGCTGTGATTCCATGAGGAGAGAGCTAACTGCTTGGAGATAGCTCCTCCTCTCGGGGGGGGGGGGGGGGGGGATCAGAGATGCTAGTAAGGCAGGAGCTACAAAGAACGTGGCTAGATCCTGAACCACGAGGGGGACCAGCCCGTTTATCCAAAGCTTTGGGAGCCATGGTGCCATGGGGTAGCCTGGGAAGCGGCTGGTGGTCCCACTCCCTATGTATGTGAACGGGAGCAGGCCACTTCCCCTCTCTGGTCCTCAGCTACCTCTGTGTTACAGCAGCTGGCAGTCAATAACTGATACCTTGTTTCTTATGTCACGTCCCCAGAGCATGGAGGGCGGAAGGTTCATCCTCTGTTCCCCTGTGGGGTGGTGGGGGGAGGGGAAGGAGCAGGGCAAGAAACAGCGCTGGCCCCTGGGGCCCCATGGCTTGTCGTCATGTGAGATGACAGGGCACACTTGCCAGGGCGGCTGTCACCTGGCCACCCTCCTCCTTCCCTGCCCTGGTTCACCCAGATGGACTTTAACACTGGAGGGGCAGGTGCCAGTCACCTGCTCTTGGAGATGGCCCCTCCTCCTGGATAAACAGGCTCGTCTCTGACCCCACAGCTCCCGTGAATGCTGCCGTGCCAAGAAGAAAAATGCAGGCTGTCAGGGGGCTGGCACATCAGTCAGTCACTCTCCTTGGACAGGCAGTGCCTGGCAAGCACTGACTTTCCCCTGTAACCCGAAATGGCAAATGGGTGAGGACCTCAGGCCTCCCGGGACCCAGAAGGTAACCCCTGGCTTTTCTTCTCTGACGTGAGAGACCTGACTTGCTGGCCCTGGACGAGAACAAAGTCCATGTCCACTGGCCTGACTCTAAGGACTGTGCCCCTCTGACAACAGTCCTCTGGTACTCTGAGCCTCCGTAGGCACTGTTCCCTCTGCAGGTGCCCTTCTCTCACTTCTGGGCCTGGGGATTTCCCTCTCATCCCAGAGGACCAGCTCCGCTGCCTCCTCCACCAGCAGAGTGAGTCCAGCACTTTGACAGTGCTGTGTGCCCCCCTTTATTAGGCAGTCAGTAGCTCCCCCAGGGCAAAGACCTTGCCCTGATCACACACAGGGCCAGCACAGAAGGGTGCTCTGTACCTGCTGAATTAACACAAGGTAAGAGCTCAGGCCTCTTCTCTCCTCTCTCTGGCCAAGTCCATCCCCTGCAGCACCCCCATGTATCCCTTCAAGTTTCTCCAACCTGTAATCAGTTCCACCCCTTTCCTTCAGAGGCACCTGTCCTCTAGGGACCCTCGGCGTCCCAGCCTGCGTGTTCCTCATCAGACCCGCACTTCTCAATACACCTGCCCAGATATGCTGGGGTGAGGCCAGGTGTGTGCACAGTTAAACAAGAGCTCAGGGGGTTCTGTGTGCAGAAGCCCCAAGGGCTGAGGGCACCCCATGGCACTTAGAACTCACTCCTCTTGGATACCACAGCACCCTGTGCCCCTGCTGGCCACCCCCTCCCCATGTGGCACTGCTGCGCCCCCTGCCCCCATGCCTAGACCCCTGCTGGCAATGGACCTCACCACCTCTCTCCTGAACTGTGGCAGAACTCCTCAGGGCCCCTGTGAGAACATCCTCCAAGTAGCTACCACAGTGATCATTCTACAAATCCAATCTGGCTATGTCACTCCACACCCCAAAATCTTTTTTTATTGACTCTGTGTCAAGGGTAAACTCTAAGGCACAGGTGGCATTTAAGGCCACCCTTTGAGATGTGATTAGGCCCTCGCTGAGTTCCCTGGCCTTGCCTCCTATCTACCCAGACTGATGCCCTCTGCTACCTCCTTTCTGCTGAGCATTTCCTGATTCATCCTTTGGGGTGAAACTTGAAGGTCACCTCCTCTGGGAAGCCCTCCCCAAATGCCCTTCCCAGCAGGCTGACCCAAGCTGCTCTACTCAGCAGGGCTCTCAGCATGGCCACTAGGCTCTCCTGTTATAGGAAGTTGCTGGTCTGTCTTCCTCTCTAGTGAGGCTTTGAGCTCCTAGGTGAAACCAGGACCAGTCACTCAGAGCCTGGTATAGGGTTGGCACGCACAGCAGACATGTTCCAAGCACTACAGGGCATGGCCCACCACACCTGCAATCAGGTGGGCATGAGGACCTCCACTTTGGTAATAAGGAAAGTGATGTTCAGAGGGACTGAGGAGTTGTTCAGGTCATACAACAGTGACGATGGGACCCACTCAGGGTAGAACCAGCCAGCACCCATGTTTCTACCTGCCTCCAGGACCAGGCCAGGCCGTTCAGGTCATGAAAAGAAGGCCACCTGCTCCTCCTCCGAATGCACCTGCAGCTACTGGGCCTTGCAGCTTCTCTCACCGTCTCCCCAGCCCCCACTCCCACAGGGGCCTGAGCTTTCTCTGGTGGGCGAGGACACTTACCCCAAGCCCAAGCCATGGTGGGAGGTGGGGTGGTGGAGAGAAATTCCTCCCAGGCAAGTCACCTGTGAAATGCAGGACCAGCACCCTCCCTAATCTAGACCGAGTACCAGGGTCCCAGGCTCAGCACCTGGAGAGCCTATAGGGAAAGGTGCAGAGAGCCTGGGGCAGACCTGGGCCCAGACACCACCTCCCAGTGCAGGCCTCTCTGTCTTTTCCACTCCCCAAACTAACAAGATTGCTTCCTCTTTCCTGAGGCCCCAGGGGGCCTCACAACAGCTTTCCTTTCAAAGCAAACACAGATAAAGAACCAGTGAGTAAATCCTGGAGTACCCGTAAAGTCATGGAAGAGAGGAACATGTCAAAGGCAAACTGGGGGGACCCCTTGTCCAGTGGGGCAGGGCAGGGAACCCAATGCCCGAGAAGCACTTGCCTCCCAGCAAGGGTCCACTCTAATCCTAGGCCCTCAGGTCTGTGGCAGCCATGGCTGCATCAGAATGCAACCCCCCTTAGTCATTGCCAGGGCCCAGGGGTCCTCTAGCTCTGGTTTCCAAGGCTATGGCTCTGTGGCTGGTGTCAAGGAGGCTGCGGGTCTCGCTGGCTATCAGCGCCTGCTCCAACTCAGGGGGCACTGAAGCATTTGGAGCCGAGTCCACTGCTGGTATTTGCTAACAAAGTGGCTCCCACGTGGCTCATCTGCTGGTGGAGCCCACCTTCTCCTGCCAACCCCAGGAGCCAACTCTGATGCTTCACACTCAGTACTGAGTTTCAGAATTTCTCCAGTCCCCCAGAGCTACCAACAACTAAAGCCTGAGCCCACCCATTCCCCATCCTGCTTAATTAACCTCCCTGCTAATGACGTGACTTCACAGGGTGTTAGCCCTGTCCCCACACCACCTCTTCTCCCTGAGGCTCACTGTGCCCGACCCCAGCCTGAGCAGCCTGAGCAGCAGCTGGGCTCGAATCCCAGCTCTGCTTCCTACAAGCTGTGTGTTTGTTTGCCTTACTTCACCTCTCTGAATCCTATCTGTATGGCTCTCAGGTCCCTGCAGGGTTAACTGAGATAACTGCATAAGCAATGCCAGTATTGCTCAGGTGTTCGCAAGGGACCAGGTCCTGTTCTAAGTTCCACACCAGCATTCGTTCATTCAGGCTCACAAGATCCCTCCGAGGTAGGTGCTTTTGTTACTACCCCTCCATTTTACAGACGAAGAAACTGAGACACACTAGCTGAGCCACTCTCCGAGGTTGTCTGGCAGATAAGTAGGGGAGTTCAGATTCAGCCCCAGCAGTCTGGCTCCAGAGCCCACGCACCAACCACCATGCTCTGCTGCCTCCAGGGGGCTTCTACCTTCTCTCCACTGCTGCTGGGGCCTAGCCCTGCCAAATGCCTCGCTTCCCCATAAACTCCAGGGTGCACCATGCTTCTGGGACAAACATGCTCCTCCCTGGCCTACTTGGCAGACACTGACCACCACATTAGCTCAGGTACTCCTTCCAGTTTCCCCTGACCCTTGACCTTTAGGTAGAAATGAACCCTTGGCCACTCCCCCCTCCCCACATCCTGGGCTTCGATTGGAGCCCCTAGGATCCACAAGGGCAGGGCCGACTGGTGTCCTGGACCCAGCAGGGACTTTGATAAATGCTTGTGGAGTAGCTGAGTGACCCATGGGGTCAGGTCCAAAAGGCCTCTGGCTTGGCCAATCCAGCCAGCCACGTTGCCTGGGAAGTCCTTGGTAACGAAGCCCTATGGAAGGTTCCAGGCTGAATGTTGAGGTCCTCCAAGCAGCTCTTCTTCACACTACAAGGGGGACAGTTAGCATACAGGGAGCCTGCAGAGAGGTGCCATGAAGACCACATATGTAGTGAGCACAAAAGCCCAAAGTGACAGAAATTGATAAAAACTTCACCGCACCGCTGACACCCCATATATCAAAGGCCCCAAATCTCATTCTCTGCTTGCCTCCAATTTCTATCAGAGCTTGCCAGCTGCACATTTATTGAGAAGTTTGTGATCTGACAGGCACTGTATTACCAACATTAATGATGCATCAGTCTCTAGAATTACTGGGGAAACAGTCCAATTGATTTTATTATTATCTTGAGTTCTTCACATTTCATTCCAGGCAGCTTGCTACCAGAGTTTTTGAGCAAGGACCAAAGTAAATAAAGGTTGCGGGGCCAGGGCTGACCTCAGGTGGGAGAATGTGGGCTTGTCCTGGGACCCTCCGTGACAGCGCCCCCCCTCCCTGGCCTTCTCTCTCCGTGACAGCAGGAGGGTCACTGAGAAACCAGGTGATGGAGTGGCAAGCACGGTGTCGTACCTGTGGAGAGACGAGCCGGGGACAGATCAAGAGCTCAGGCCTCCCATTCATGCTGCAAAGATGGAGGTGGCTGGTGGGAGGCAGAAATAGCCATTGATGTCATCTGTCATCTGCCTCTCGGCTGGGGCAGGGGGCCAGTCCCGTATGGAACCTAAGAGCAGATATGGGCCCATGCCCACACAAGCCTGGCAGCTCTGCTGGCTATTTGGGGGCAAGTGGAAGACCCAGGATGAGAAGGAAGATGTGGGTGGTGCCCATCTCCTCTCAGGCCACTTGACCTCTTGCCTACTATCCCCCAGCCACACGAGATTCCTGTTAGTTTCTAGAACATGCCAAGTTCTTTCCAGTGTCAGGGCCTGCCTTTGCACAGGCTGTTCCCTCTGCCTGCAGGTTCCCTCCTCCCTGCTTCCATCGTCTCATGGCCCTCCTCAGAAAGGTTTCCTGCCTAAAGGCACCCCACGCCTACTCGTTAAGTGTCCCCCATCCAGCACCCTACTTGTTTCTTTCTTAGCACTTATCATAATTTATAACGGGGGCACTGATCTGCTCACTGACCCATTTTTCCCCTTTGGCTCCCTGCAGACAGGGAGCTTATCTGTTCAGGTCGCCATCATGGCCCCAGAGTCTCGCAGGGTGTTGCCTCCTTGCAGGTACCCCATGCCCACGTGTGGAATGAATGCATGTGTCTAAGAGACTGAAGGAGCCAGCTGCTGTCAAGCCCTGAAAGCAGCATTTAGGTCAAGAAGTTCTTAAGAACATGGCCTGTTGTTTCAGGGCCGATTTTCCCCTTCTCACTCCTGACCTCCATGCTAGAGGTTTGGGGAAGCCCTTTCCCTCCTAGCTCCTTCTGCAAACATTTGTCCATCAGGACGCATCTCTTGCCCCTCTCCCAACCCATCTTCCAGGAACCCTCAGAGGCAACAGGGTCAGTGAGAAGCTGAGGGCTTCAGGTCAGGCCAGGAGCCAAGTTCAAATCCCCACCTCCCCACTTAAGCAGAGGATTTAATTAACTGCACCAAGTTCTGCCCAATTACCTCTCTGCAAAAACGGGGACAAGAAGCCGGTGTCTCTGGGCACATCAGTCCCAAGGGCCCTTGTTCATGCAGTGGAATTTGTTAGGTGCGTTCTATTACCAAGGCAACAGGCCCAAGGAGGACAGGGGAAGCAACACAGCTGCCCTCACAGCAGTCAGATAAGATGATCCTTATCTGAGCAGAGAGGTTAGCTAGACTCCAGAGAAGCTGAAAGGCCAGGTGAGAACTGGTTAAGTTCTCAGAGAGCGGGGTAGGCAGTGAACAAGGGTTGCAGCGGAGTTCTGGAAGCATGCAGGATGAACAGACAGGCCTTGTAGGAGCGGTCTTCTAACTATGGGTTATTATTGTTACTATCTGGAATCAAATCAGAGTATGTGACTTAAAAGATATCGTTCTGATTTGAAAGTGGATTTTTTCCCCCAGAAATAGGTATTTCAGCCATAATTTATTAATGAGCATTTACCATGTGCCTGGCTCTATGCTAAGCACTGGCCATACATTATTATAGTTCATCCTCCTAACAAGCTCCATTATCCCCACTTTACACCCATGAAAACTGAGGTGTTGAGGGAGAAGTGGAATTCCTGAGGTCTAGCAGGTGGAAGATGCTGGATGTGAGTCCAGCTGATCCGGGGACCTGGAGCTGGAGCTCCTGGACCCCGTGGGGCGGGAGCAGCCCCTCTGGCAGGAGGGTCCCAGGCCCCTGACCAGCATCCAGCCCCACGGCTTTTTCAACAGGAAACTGAAGCCCAGGAGGCCGTGCACTTCCCCCAATTCACCCAGTTTTCCCAGGGCAGGGCACGGACGACTGATAAGTCTACTGTAGACTTCACCTCACTTAATTCACGGCCAAGGAATCTAGTCTCCGGAATGCAAAAGGACTGCTGGTGGCAGAGAGAGGGTTTGGGCCAGGTCTGGAGGCTGTCTGCTCCCCAGCCCAAACTTCTGGAACCTGGCTCTAGTGCCTCCCTCCCAGCTGCGGGGGGAGCAGAGGCTGCCCAGCCCTCTTTGAGTCCCCACGTGTCATCACAGGTGGGCTCTGCACCAGACCCACACTGCCAGCAGCCATGGAACACAGGCCTGGCCACAGCCGGCCTCACCTGGCTTGCCTGTGCCTGGACAGGCCAGGTCGGAAGGCGGCTGCTTGGCATTTTCTAGCAGCATGCTCTTACTCAATTAGGCCCTTTCTGTCCAAAGGGCAGCTGTGACGTGCGGAACAGGTCTGTGGTGTCAATACGAGCCCAGCGTTATCCAGCTGGGGACACACAATGCCCTCGGTCAACTGTTTATTTATAAATCCACCCAGTGCTCACCACGGCCTTTACACTCCGCTCTTTCCCAAAATGCAAATTGGCTTCTTCCTGTAAGTCAAACCGGCTTGCTCAAGCTGATAAAATCATCCCAAACGGGCTCTTTTATCTCCCCAATACAGAAAGCCCTCTGCACCCACACCTCCTAGAAAGAGGAAACCATCTTCACAGCGCTTCACAGGGGCTGGCTCAGGGAGAGGCCCTCCTTGAGGCAGCCAGGGGAATGTGAAGGGGTCTGCAGGGGGCAGTGGGAGAGACGGCTCTAGAGTCTGAGACCTGTGTTCAAATCCTGCCTCTGACAGGTTCTTCCTTTGTGACCTTTAATCCCTCTGAGCACCACTCCATTTGTGCATGTGTTAAATGGGGATAAAAATTATCTCCCTCTGGAGGGTTCTTCAGAGAATTAAGTGAGATAATGCACACGGACTACTTGGCACGGCCCTGAAACCCTAGTAAATCTCTAGAATGTGGTGAAGAAGAATGAAATGCCTGTCATTGTTATTATCTGAAGTCTGGAGCTGCCGACCAGTCACTCTTGCTGGGTGGCTTTAGGATGGTCCCTTCAGCTCTCTGAGCCGTAGTCTCCCCCACTGTAAAGCCCCCAGGAGCCTTTGTCTTACTGGCTGGTAGCTTAGCTCCTCCACTGCCTGTCTCATAGTCAGACAGCTTTGGGGGTGCTGTTTCCGGTAAGTACCCTGTCTCTTCACTCTCTCAGGGGCTCCTTTTATCAGAAAAACAAAACCTGTTCTAAAAAAAACCCACCCCATCTTATAGAAAAGCGAGCCACCTGAACGCCCTCTGCCAGCTGGTGTCGGGATTTCTAAACAGCCACGAGCATCACTTGTGCAAGGCTTTTGGGGGTTGGAGGAGGGGTGGGGAGAGGGGGCGGATCTGATAAGGGCTCACCGCCCACTGACTAATAAGGGGCTTCCAGGGAGTGGGCAGCAGTGCAGGGGAAACACAAAATGGACCCAGAAGTCGCTGGAAACCAAGAAACACGCACGGGGAAAATCCTGGAGGAGGTTCCAAGTCTTACAAGGAGCACCATGACGCTGTCGTGACAACGGGGCTTGCCAGGCAATGTGGAGCCCTGCCCACAGAGGGACGCCCAAGCCTCAGCCTCCTAACAGGGAACACCAGCCACAGTGTACCCAGCACACTCTCCCCAAGACTCTTAGCACCCAGGGAGGCAGAATTTAAGGAAACTGAGGCCTGAAGGAGGGAAGTGACTAGCCTGAGGCCACAGGGTTTGTTGGTAATAAAACTCAGGTCCCCAGGCCCCCTCCAATCTGGAGAACTGAGGGAGGCCAGCAGCCATGAAATAGTCATGCCACTGTGGCCACCAATTTCCCAGAACCGGATGAAACCTGACAATGTCAGCTCACAAAGACCTTTCCTCCCCTGCGTCTCACTCCTCACAGCAGCTGGGCAGACAGGCTGGGTGGGGGGGTGACAAATCTTCCCATTCTGCAGGTTGAAAACAGAGGCTCAGGGCCATGTCACCAGGGAGTAGCTGGGCCAAGCCTGCAGAATCCTCTGCTGCTTCCACATACTCCTCACCCCCTCAGCACGGAGGAGCGGCCAGCCCCCTAGGTGCCACTCTACCTGCCTTCCCACCCAGCACAGAGTGGTTGGTCCTGACGTGCACCTGAGGGGCTCCATTCACCTGTGTGAGAACCCGCTGCCGCCTGATTCATCTCCTAAAACACTGCCCTTCACCTGTCTAGTATAAGGGTCCCCTCCTAACCCTGACTTCCCTCTCGGGTCCCAGCCATCTCTGGAGACTGGGCCGATTACTCTCCTGGAGATATGGGGACAGGCTGAGCTCCCCCAGACCCTTCCTGGTGGGCATACTTCCCTTTCTTTGTTCAGGCCTTTCCACCACCCAGTAGTGCCTTTCTTCTACCTCCTCTTTGCATTGTTTTAGCTAAGCCTCTACATCTTTCACAACACCTACCCTGAAATGCCTCTTCCTCCAGGAAGCCCTCCCTGACCATTCTAGCCCACTGTCATCTCTCACTTGTTCCAAGTTCTCCTTGGAACTTCTTAGCCAGTTTCTCTGGCGCTTTTAGTACGTATTGTTCCTATTCTGCCAAGTAGCCAAAGCTTAGTTTCCAATTTACGCTGTGAAACTCCTTTAAGTCAGGGTCTCAGGCTATTTGTTTAGCCATCCTTCCACTCAAGGAATGTGATCTTAGCCTGTGTGCCCCCGTGCCCCCCATCCCTGTGCTAGGGGATACAAGAGGTAAGGCTCTGGCCTTCTAAGAGCTCAAGTCCAGAAACGTGAAAATAAACAGGCAGCTGCTCCCCCCCCCCACTCCTCCCAGTACAGTGGGGGTTGCGACTGGGAAAGGAGGAGAATGTGAGCGGCCCAGTCATGTTCTTGTTCTCCAAAGGACGCCCTCCCAAGCCAAGCACAGGGCTCTACCCTAAGAAGCCGCTCCAGCAGGCCTCCTGGTGGACTGAAATTATAGGCAAGTGATTGTCAGGTTTCAAGACAAAGGAGGTCTGGGTGGGGGAGTGGTGGAAGCAGCTTGGGCAAGTGTTGGCCTCTAAGGCCAGGGCCTCCACCGACAGACAGGAAGGAGGAAGTGTTGGAACCCGAGTGACAAGAAGGAATCCCCTGGACTGGGGGAGGCCGGTCTACCCTGAAGGCAAAGGCAGTGAGACATAGGGCTGAGCCCGACCTACCAGGGGGGGGGGGGGATATCCATCCCTGGCCCCTCACAGCCAGTGCTCCTTGAGCCTCAGCTCCCAAAATGTGTGTCAGCCTTGAGGGTGGGCGCTGTTTTTTTTTTTTCCTGTTTTTCTGAGCAGGCCTCTCCAGATGGGCCAGCAATGGGAAACGCACCAATGCACACTGCTGGCTCTCGGCCTAGCAGGCCCTGGCCACTGTCTGCAGCTCTGAACATTTCAGCGAATGGTTTCATTGTTCTTGCATCCTGAAGCCTCCTCTGGAGAAGGGCATAGGTTTCTAGAGAAATAATGGGTTCCCCCATGCCAGTGTGGCTTCCAACCACACTGCCACTTCTAGCTCCCTGGCACCCCAGCTTGTGCCCTTGGCCCCGCACCCCAAGAGGGCGCAAAAGGTCCTTCTCTAGCTCCAAGCACATGTCGACAGCCCACCCTGACTCTGCCCTTCAAAACCTCTTCCAAGCTAGAGCTCTCTGTGAGGCTTGGGCCATCTGGCACAGCCAAGGGTGGGTAGTGGGTCCAGGCCCCCACTGGTGATGAGGAAAAACTCTCCAACGGCAGTGCCCCATGTTTCTGTTAGCAGCTTCCCTCCCCACTGCTTCAGGGGCATCAGAAAAAAATCAAGACTCCTGGGCACTGGGCCTGGAGTTCCTGCCCCTCCCGAGCTTGTTTCTCTATCAGTCAAGTAGGCGATGGGTGAGCTGTCTGCCAGGTGCCCACTTCCATTCTAACTATGCCTGAAGAGACAGTGGCAGGTCCAGTGCCCAGACCAGTGAGGGATGTTCAGAAAGTGGGATAGGGAAGAGGTGAGGTCGTTGATGGCTGCAGAACCCTTAAAGGCTTAATCCTGCATAATGATTTACAAAGTGACAAGTAAAACAGATTTACCGTGACAGCTTGAAAGGAGAACCACAGAAATAAAATTACACTTGGGCTCACCCTGTCTCTCTACAACCTGGCCCTCCCCTTCCGAAAACCAGTGACTCATGTGAGCACACGTGGACACATGTGCATGGGCAAAGGGGTGCAGGTGGCAAAGTGGGGTGGGGGGGCAGTGGGAGAGGGACGAAGGAGGAGGCAGGTCTGGCCCCTGTCCTGGGAAGGGCCAGTGGTTCCCTGTTCCAGGAGCAGCCCGTGGAGGTGACACTCTCAGCAGCCCTCCAAAGCCAGGGATTATCTCCATTTACAGATGAAGACACATCTGGCTGATATGCCCTGAATGGAATGCCACCATTGGATAACACGCAGCACGCACCCCAAGTGCCCACAGAGCCCAGCACCCCTAATTGCTACCTGACTCCCATCTGAACAAACATCACAGGCCTAGGGTTCCTAGGCCCTTGGCTTTCAGGACCCATGGAGAGCCGTCCACTGCTTTCCCTGGAGGGAGGCAGGGACTCCAATAGCACTCCAACAGGAAATCAGAAAAGACAAAAAACCCTCAGCCAAGTTCATCTCAGAGAAAGAAAGTGAGCGACGCTCCTGCCCGCAGTGCTGGGCTCACGGGTGACATCTCGAGTTCTCCGTCAGTGCGTGGCCCTCACTCTGCACTTACACAAGTGCAGAGGGAACACTGTTTGCTGAAGCGGGTCCCATCGGCTCCAGCTGTGTGAGGAGAGAATGACACAGTGTGCCAATGTTCCAGCCATGGATCACAGAGATTCCTTCCTCGACGACAATGAACTCTGCCAGCTGCTCCAGGCTCCACAGCTGCCGTCCACTGCCTCCAGGGCAGCAGGAACCTGACCAGGCTCTTCAATCAGAAGTAGGGCTGGTCACTATGCCCATAGCGTTACTCATTTACACCCATGGGCTTGGTTTAAAAAAAAAAAAAATTTGAGAAGGGGCCATATGCAGGGAGAGAGAGACCAGATTCCCGTTAGTAGCTGGGGGGCCTGAAGCAACTTCACCCCTCTGAGCTCCGGCTTCCTCCTAGTTAAAATGGGGTAACACCACCCACTTGAGGGCTGTTGTGACAACCATGAGACCCCAGAGAACCCTGCCTGGTGCACAGTGGGTGTTCCCAAGGATGTGAGCTTTGCCTCAAGTGACTGTAGATTAAAATGCATTTGCGGTGGGGACAGGTAGACAGAAGCTCTGATTTCAGTTGTGGCTTAGAGAAGTCCCTTGCTTGTGGTCTGCCCACCCTTCCCATGTCCTGCGGAGCGGCCAGCATTGAAATGGAGAAGAGATCATCAGGGATGGGAGGAATAGCTATCAGGCTGGCCTGGGGACCCCCAAACTTCCTGCAGCCTCTTCTCTGCTTCTTGCAAAGACTGGAGGGGCCGAGTCCTAGGCAAGGTCTGTGGAGATTCTCAAGTGTCCCTCCCTGTCACCCTCTGGCTGAAACCTGGCAACTCCCAGCTCCTTGAAATGCTGTCTTGCGCCTCTAACCAATACAGCACAGGGATGTGCCTAGGCAGGCCTGAACACTCATGCTTACCCAACAGGAGGGCGGCCCTCCCTCCTGCCCTCCCCCAGCACTGTTGCCCTCGGACTCGCCTGGTGCGTAGGCCGTGCGTACGAGGCTCCAGACCCTGGCCCTGCCCAAGGAGTCTTGCCCAAGAGGCCCTGCGGCCTGGCCGGGCTCCTGCTGCTGAGCCAATCCTCCTAGGAAGCCAAGCTGAGGAGGGCGGCGACGCAGGCACAGAGGACGCCCAGGAGGCCTCAGACCCTGGCAGCTCTGGGCCAAACAGCCTCCGCCAGGAGGTGCTCCTGGGAACCGGGCCCAGCCCAGACACCCCTCTGGTTTTATCTAGAGAAGGAGAGGGCAAAAGAAGGGGCCAAGGGCTCAGACCATGGACACGGGCAGCTGTGACTCCGGGACTGAAGTTTTCAATTCTTTCTCAAGAACAGTGTGCAAGTCACCTCCAAGGCACCCATCCAGAGTGTAAATATATATACAGAGGGAGCCAAAAAGATGTATACACATTTTAAGAAAGGAAAAAACTGTATTAAAATTGTAATAATATATACCAATAACAAAAGATGAATACAAATCACCTTTGACTTCTGCAATTATAAGAGGTGCTCAAAGGGTTACCATCAGCTTCCGGGTACTTCTGATTACGGTGAACTACTGCTGGGCAACGTAGAACAAAGTGCCCACTTGTATACATTTTTTTGGCACCCCCGGTATATCACAAAACCTACCAGCTCTGCGTCAAGTGTAGCTATAATTTATTCATTCACCTATTCCGCAAGCATTTTGAAATAGTTGCTAGATGCCAAACATGGAGCTAGGTGTTGGGGAGTCAGGGCTTAACTCTGGCTGGGGTACCCTGAAGGTAGCTGCAATCCTGCCAGATGAGGATAGCAACAGTGGTCAGAAAGCAGTGCTGGGGGAACTGGGGCAAAGGCAGAGATCAACCCACTTGACCGGACTGGTGCACAAAGGCAAGACAAGGCTTGCGCAGGGCTTTGCAGGCGGCCTAGAAGTTCGCCAGGCGGACAGAGCAGAGAACCAAACGTGCACAGCTCACCCAAGTGAAAGTTCAGCTTGGGCCAGACAACAACGGGCCCTGAGAGCCAGCAGTAAGTCACAGGGAGCCACGAAGGAGTTTTAAGTAGAGCAAAGGAGTAACAGGATCAGAGGTGCCTTTTATCAAGGTCACACTGGTGGCCAGGTGGAGGGAGGACAGGAGAGGGGAGGCTGGGGGCAGACACCTGCGGGAGAAGGCTGCTGCATGGGGTGGAGAGCAGAAGTGACTTCGGAAAAATTCGGAAGGTGGAATCTACAGGCATCAGTTCCCTGACTATGTCCTCCCATAGGCCAGGCTCTGGGCAGGGCAGTGGGGACATGGAAATCCAATGTCACAGGCTGCAGTCCTGGGGAAAAGTTAAGGGTAACTCCCAAGTTTCAGTTGCGGCGGTGTGCCAATGGCAGCCCTGCTCCTGGTCCTTACCGTGGCTTTACAAGGCTCCCCTTCCTCCAAACACTCTGCCATCATCCGCTAGGAACTTATTTAATAAATGTATAACCCGTGGGGCCTACAGTGTCAGCGCCCCCCACGTTGTACAGTGCGGCCCTGCACTACCACACTTAGTAGTCCTCGCAGACACAATGCCACTGCGCAGGCCCTGGGAAGATGGAGTGTCTGTCAGAGGCCTGGGGTTCAGGCAGGAAGAAAAGGCAGATAAAATCTAACACACAAAGCTAAAAACACAACAAAGCAGAGAACAAGCAAAGCTGAACGTTTACTCGCCCTCCCTGACTTTTGGGCATGAGAAATCTGAACAATATGAGAGGCGGCATTATTTACTATATGGAACCCAAAGAGGAAAACAGAGCTGCTTAAACCAGGTAAATAAAGGAAATACAAAAATGCAAGTCAGAAAGCGCACCTGTTTTGAAAGATGGGGACTGGCCAAAAGTAGAGAAAACCAGTTCTAGCCTTAGAGCGAACTAAAAAATGGGTTTGTTTGTTTGTTTGTTTGTTTTTAAAGATCCTATAGACTGAACAAAACTCCAGGCAAGTGAACACAGAGTAAAACCCAAGTGCTGAGAAAACTGGAACTACCTGGAGAGCCGAGGGTTTCCATTCCATCATCTAGCTATCAGGGCTTTCTTGAACACCTTCTCTGCTCTGCTGTCTCAATACAGGAATGAGACTTGGCTGGTACCCTCGAGGAGCCAGTCCAGTGGGGGCGAATGCAGCCGCCTGGGTGGGTGCAGAGGGGGACACCTGAAAGCGCCCAGGGGGAGGTAATGACAAAACTGAGGCATGCTACTAAGGAGGGGCTGAGAGATTCTGGCCACTGTCCTCATGATAAAGGCCAAAGCCCTGGTGACAGCTGGCAGGCCCCTGTGTAACAAAAGTGAGAACTTTGTGAGCAGAGGTGAGATAGACAATGTTCAATCTTGAGGGCCTGGAGTAGGAAGCCTCGCCTAGCCTGGGAGTAAAAATGCTCACATAGGCTTCCATGAAGAGTCCCGGCTAGAAGGGGACTCAATGCACACACAGGGAAACCGAAGGCAGAGACAGCCAGGGGCTTGACTAGGTCAGGAAGCTGAACTATGTTCCAGATGGGAAGTGGGTCGCCTGACCCTGGCCAGGGACCCTCCCGGAGCACAGGGCTGCCCTGGGGGTGTCATTCAGCCCAACACTTGACACACAGAGCAGTGACAGGCAGGGAAAGTACAGCCGGGTGGCTACATGGGTCCCTGGCCACTGGGAACCGCTCAGAAACAGAGGGGGAGGTACTTCTCATGCACAGAGCCAGATTTTCACTCTGAAATGGTTTGGATTTTCATTTTCTGAAAAAGATGTTCACGGGGGCACCCCTCTGGCTGAGGCCTGTGCTCACCTCCAGCTGGCAATCCTAACAAGTGTTTTTATTGGGCACACACTGCCTTCCTCAGCCTCCCCTCCCAGCAGCCCTGGGAGCCCCCACCCATTTTACAGACAGCAAGCAGGCCCTGAGAGCCCCAGAGGCCCTCTCATCCCAAGTCACTCTCTCGGCTTGATGGGGAAGGCTAACCACTCCTAAGCTCCAGGCAGGACTCAGGTGGGGTGTTACCAGGCTGAGGCCTCTGCCCACTGAGACCAATGGCAGGTGCAAGTGGCAGGCGGGGATTTGGCTAGGGTCTGGCCCCATGCTGGGCATCTTGGACCCTTGGCCTCACCAGTCTGAGCCCTGTATGGCTGGCGTGGAGTCCCCAGAACCATCCTGCCTGGGCGCTGCAGGACTGTGGAGGGTGCCGGCAGCCTGGCCGTGGTTTTGTGCTCAGCTAACTCTTGGCTTCTGAGCAATGAAATGGAGAGAGAAGAGACACAGCCAGAAGGCACTGCCCACCCACTCAGATTCACCACTGTGGGCAGTCTTTAGGAGTGCCAGCCCAGGTCCTCTGCTCCACACCAGAATGCTGAGTGGGCAGCGTACAGCAGAGGCAAGGCCCACCCAACGAACACTGGCTCCTGCCACCTTCAAGGTACGGGAAGGAGAAGCCCAAGGGCCTGGACAGGTTCAGACCAGAGCGAGTCGGCCTGGCTTCTCCCCACCACCCACCTTTATGTGCCCCCCTGCTGCCACCTGAGAAGCAGGACTTCCCTCTTTGTGCCTCTGCAAGTCACAAGAATGCCAGTCTAGTTAGCAAGGACCACCTGGCTGCTGAAACTCTGGGATTATAGAGTTGCATGCCTCAGGCAGGTTATCTTCTTAGAGGAGAGAGATGAACAAAATGGGGAAACAGAGGCCCAAAGAGGGCAGAGAGTTATGTGGAAGGATTAGAGTCACAGGGATATGGCACGTCAGAGCTGGAAACAACCTTAGAGAGCCAAGCAATCCCAACTCCCCCCATGTTACTAATGGGCAAACTGAGGCCCAGGGATGGCAAAGGCGACTTTGAATCAGTAAGAACCCTAGGATGGTCATCCTGGGTTGCTCCTGTGGGGCCATGGTAGAGCTGCCCTCTGTGACCCCAACCTCAAAAGTAAGGGAAGTTGCAACAGTTCCTTGTTTCTATAGTAACTAGCTACTGCTCCAGGAATACACTAAATGTTTTTGTTCCCTCCTCTGTGCCGGCCCTGGGCCAGGGCGTGAGGACAGAGAGCGGAAAGAAAGAGGGGGTGTGAAGGGAGGCACAGACAAGCCTCAGTTCCGGTTGATCCCAGGCAGCGGAGGGCCAGAGGGAGAGAAACCACAGAATTTTCAGTGGAGGAAGAAATCCCCAGTGTCTGAGAGTTAACAAGGGAAGAGGGGACAGAGGTGGCAGCTTTTGAGCTGGGCTCTTAGGGATGCACAGGAGTTAATCAGATAGAATTGTGGGGGTGGAGGAACTGACATAGGCAAAGGCCCCAGGGCCTGAGAGTGCCAGCTAGCATGTTCGAAAACAGCAGTGCACGGAATAAGGGATATGAAAGTGTAGGAGAGGAATGCAAGAGGTTCATGACGGAGACCAAATGTAGAATGGCAGAATTACAAGTGCAGACTAGGGTATGAGGAACACCTCACCATGCCTTTCTTTGTCCAACTGTTAAATGGACACCTTATGACAGAGTAACTTATGGTTACATGGGAGGTAACAGGCATAAAAGGAAAAGTGCTCTGACCCACAGGACTTGGAGACCTAAACCAGCTCTCCAACCCCAACTCCTCAGCCTGCTTTGCGGAGGTAGACAGGGACTCCCAATGGGTTTCTGGGCATAGCCTTGGTAAACCTTCAAAATACATCCAGGATCCTACATGGTCTAAGCCCCTGGCATCCTCATCTGGGTTGCTGTAAAAGCTGCCCAGCTGGTTCCTTGTTTCCACCTTTGTGCCCTACAGTCTATTCTCAGCTCACTAGCCAGAGGGACCTGGCTAGAGAGCACATCAGATAGCCTCGGTCCTGTAATTAAAATCCTCCAGTGGCTTCTAAATCACTAAGCATCAAGTCAGAAGCCCTTTCCATGCTCCATAAGGCCTTCTGTGACCTGGTCCTTGACCACCTTGCTCACTGACTCTTCTATCTTCCTCCCTCTCCCCCCATCCAGGCACACTTGCTTCCCTGCCTTTCTTAGAGCATGCCAAACATGCTCCTGCCACGGGGCCTTTGCACATGCTGTGCCCTCTGCCTGGAGTGCTCTTCTCCCAGATGTTCACGGGTTTACCCTCTTACTTCTCTGAGGTATCTCTGCTCAAATGCAGCCTCTTCAGAGAAGCCTTCCCTGATCACCCCATCTATAGAAGCCCAGTTCCCGAACCCATCTCTCCCTATATCACCTTATCCTGATTTATTTTTCTTTACAATACTTGTCATAACTCAGAATGGTATCACACAGTAAGTTGCGGACTTACTGACTATCTCAACTACAAGAATGTAAGCAGGGTTTCTGTCAAGTTCACTACTGTATGTATCCCTAGGGCCTGGAATAGTGCCTAGCACATAGTAGATGCTCAATAAACTTGATGACTGAATAAGTAATCCATCTTTCTTGGGGGAGCTGGGCCAGGGGAGGTCCAGAAGGATCCCAGAGACAGAACACTGGGAGGCTTTGGTCCCGACAGAAAACGTTGTTCTCGGGCTGGCACAAGAACCCATCTACAGGAAACATGTGCTGTCCTCCCAGGGCACTGCGCCCCCCCCCACACACACACACACGCAACCCGGAAGGGAAGCAGGGCCTTGCCTGGAGGACTAAAGGAGCCCTGAAGCAAAAGCAGCAGCTGCTGTTCTGCCCAGTGTCCGCGTTCCATACACACTAGGCCGGGGCATCCAAGAAGTCAGCCTCATGGAGCGGAGATGGAAGAAGGCCAGGCTGGCTAGGGCAGGAGGAGTTGGTGTCAGGCTGGCTCTGCAGCTGGCTTCCTTCCCTCTCTGGGCCTTAGTTCCCTAATCTGAGAAATGGGGATGAGAACAGCTGGTTGCCTAAGTCCTTCCTACTCCAGCAGTCTGGGTACCTTTGGATTTTCAGAGCCCTGGGAGGGATCACAACAGGTTGAAAGTAGGGCCACACATTCAAGCCATGGTCCCAGGCCAGGGTAACATCCTGCAGTCAGCTGGGCCAGAGGCCTGGGCTAGGGGTCTCAGGTGGGCTCCTGACTCCAAGGCTTCTGGAGTCCCTGATTCCATCCAAGGTGATAGCTAGCAGAGTGCAGGGCAGCCCAGTCTGAGCTAAGAGGTGAAGGGGAGTGCCCTGTCATAGGGCAGGTGCCTCAGGCAGAGGGGCCCAGGCTGGGGGAGCTAGCTGTCTCATGGGGACACCAGGGAACCCCTGCCTGCCTCCCACCCCAGGCCCAGCACTTCTAGTGAGCACAGCCAGGGGCACAAGGCCCAAATACTTTGTGAGATGCAGATAGCAAGCCCCAGGCCAGCCAGGCACCACTGCCACAGTCATACAGGGGCTTCCCTGTGTCTCACTCCAGCAAAGGATTTCTGTCAAATGACAAGACAGAGGCTGGGCATTGGCTAATGATCAGGATACCTGGGTTTCAGCTCCAGCTCTGCCATGGATTTGCCTTGTGATCTTGGGGAGGCCTATGTCCCCTTCTGGGGTCAGACTCAGCAGCTAAATGAGAGGGTTGGTCTGGATAGTCTGCAAGGCCTTTCCGTGCTGACATTATCATCACGGCACACGGTAATAAACATTACACTCCTCACTGCCAGGATACTGTGCAGCATCCAAAGTGCTGGCCCTCCCCTCTGACTCCTGCAATAGCCCCGAGGAGGACCGCTGGTGACTGGCAGTGCCACTAGTTCTGACTCCAAATCCAGTGCAAGTTTTTGTAGACACCCCAGGTCTCTGGGGCCTCAGGACACTTTGGCAGGATGTTCCCTGATAGACTGGCGGGGAGCGAAGTCAGGCAGAGAGGGGCTCAGTAAGGAGGCGAGCGGAGGCAGACAGGGAAGGAGCACTACTTAAAGCCCCCTGGTTCCCCTCCCAGCAAGGAACCCCAGTTCCAATGGCAGGTAAGCATGCTGGGGGAGGCCAGGAAGATAAGACTGCCTCCTTGAACCCTCCGGCGTGTCTGACCTAAAGAACAGATGCCAGGCCACTTTCCTTCCCTTGGACCCCAATGGCCACTGTTAGGACCTCCACAGCCTACTTCCATGTTTCATGACCTGGGTTAGACCTTTTCCAGGTTAGGCCTGAGGTCTCCAAGCTGCCCAGGCTCTTACTAGAGGCAGAGATAAGGGGATGGAAGAAGGTACTCTGCCCACTCCAGCCTTGGATTCAGCCTAGAGAGAAGCCTCTGGGGATATCTCCCCGACGTGGAGTAAGGAACAGGATTCCCAAGACCCGAGTTCACCATATTCCACATGGTCCTGAGATGAGAACTAGGGGGAGGCGTCCTTCCAGGCTCCATAGAAGGTGGAACTTCCTAGGTGGAGGAGGCCTCTGGGAGGCAGGGAGCAGCCTGTCCCTGGAGGCATGCAAGTCCACACCGGAAGGTGCTCTGGGGCTGCTATGTAACAGGCATCAGATGAGGTGGCCACCAAGCTCCCTTGTGATCTTGAGAAGCAATGGTCGTGAATACCAGAAATAATATTCACTTGGGTGGGGGGCTAGGGCTGGAGGAGTTGGTATCACACTGGCCCAGCCACCTCTAGGGAGCTGGCTAGGAGGGCAGCCATCCACGAGGCAGAAAGCTCTGAGACTTCTGGGGCCCACAAGGATTCCGACCCTCAAAGCAGTTCCACTCCCTCTGCCCACCTAATGGGATCATCCCTGCAGACGAAGCACAAACAAAAATGAAGGTGTCAACCAGGCTCGGGTGGGAGGAATCAGTGTCCTTTTGCAGGAAATAAATCAGTGCTGAACTCCCAGCTTCGAGGAAGCTCCTTTCACAGCCACAGCCCCACCACCAAGCACCAGGCGAGAAATCACACCTGAGGTCTCTTTTTCCAGAATTGGAAGCACAAAGGGGTCCTGGAGCTCAAGGGGGCTAAGCAAACTGGGCAGGGAGGCTGATGACCAAGGAGTCCCCAGACCCACTCCCTGCCAGCCTCAGAATCCCAGAAAATCAGGGACATGAGGACTGGGAACCAGGTTGGCGAAGTGACTCATCCACAGTCCCACAGTGGGTCTGCCAGCATGGCAACCCAGCTCGGACCACAGCTTGGGTCACAGCTCCCCCCAGGGTCCCCAGGCTGCCTCTCCCTGCTAAGAGCAGCACGACACTCCCAGCTAAGGGCTCATAACTGATTCTTACCACCACCATTGCGTGCGTCCCAAAGGAGGAAACATTAACCTGAGCAGGATAAACAGGCAGTACAGTCAGCAGGGTTGAAATTGGCCTCCTGACCCAGAGGTCAGCCCTAAATGGGTCCTGCCCTGCCTTTCTAGAAGAGGGATGGGCGGGAATTTCCTCCCTTTACCCTAATCCCCACCTAGCTCTTTCTTGGGAGGTTTTATCCTGATGCTCTGGTACCTCTCACGGAGGATGAGACTGAATGGTTTCAGCAGTGAGGTCAGCCAGCGCAGGAGGCCATCCCCTGGGGCCACCCCAGCCCCTGTGCCAGGTCTTGTGTCCCAGGGGCCTACCACTTGTTAGTGACTTTGGTCAGGTCCTTTGGCCTCAGTGTCCCTTGGCCTCAGCTTCCTCCCTCGTATGTGTCCGGCTGGATTAGAAGCAGGAGTTATCAACGCAGTGCCTCCCTGGCTAGGGAGGTGACACAAATGAGTTGGAATAGAAGAGTTTGTGGGCAGGAGGTGGAGAAAGACAACACAACAGTCCTATATTTCACTCAAGGGCCAGGGTAATTTTAGACCATTGGATGCAGGCCAAGATTCTTACACTGCTTTTAGGCATCCAAATTGATTGAAGGATTTTAATAAAGTCGTGGACCATCTCTCCAAATAAATCCGTGCTTGTAAAGGTGTGCATACAGGTTCAGGGGCTCATGGCCCCTGCAGGCTGGGTTCAAGGCTCTTCTTGTTCTGACAGCCGGCGAGTCTTTGAGGCCCATCTCTGGGGACATGGCAGAGGACCCACCCCTCTGCCAAGCTGCCCTTGCTTTTAGGACTGCCCAACCACAAGAAGATTTGTGGTCTGGTAACAATAAAAGAAAAGGAGGCCAGAGAAAGTGACAGAGAACTGCAAGCTTGAGGGGAGTAGAAGTCAGGTAGAACTGCCAAGAAAGCAGGCTGGGGGAGATCTGTGTCGGCCTGGAAGCTGTCCTCATCCTCCCCAGCACGAGCAGAACCACCTGGGAAGGGGGTTCTTGGGCAGGGAATCCATCCACCGGACAGCACCATAGATGCCGGAGCTGGAAGGGACCATTTAGCCTGACATTTCCCAACATGTCTCACTGGTATCTTCAACAGTTATTTTACATTAAAAAAGGGAGGTGGGAGTGTCCTATAGTTTGGGAAAATGCTGGGTGAAACAAAGGGTTGGCAATTTCACAGGAGCAGGCTGGTGTGATCTGCTATCCTTCCTTTTGTGGACTGGTGTTGCTGAGAACCCACTTTAGGGAACCTTGATGTGGTCTCAGCTCACGATTTTCAGATGAGGAAACTGAAGCCCAGAGAGGTCTGTGGCCAGCCTAAGGTCCCATAATGAGTTCTTGTTCACAGAGATTCTGCACAATAGTGTATGGTTGGCAAGGCCCGGTCCCTCCATGCTCTCCTCTGCTCCGCAAATGGAAAGCCTGGGAAGGAGGTATTATCACGAGCCTCAACTTACAGGTGAAGAAAGCAAGGTTCTGAGGCAGGAACCCAGATGCAAATCTCCACCTTTTGAACGCCTCTCTAAGGAGAACAGGCTTCAAGGGTAGGTTGAATTAAAATGAACTTGGGTTATCACAGGGGTGGAGGAGTGGCCCTTTCACAGATGACCCCTCCAGCTAAAGGGGGAAATGGGGAAATTGGAAAATGGCAGGGACTAGGGCTCAGGAAAGCCTGGATCCCAGGACTGGCTTTGGTTGGTCCTGAGGTACCAGGTGGCATTGGGCAGCCCACTTGACCTGAGTCTCCTCATCTGGAAGTTGGAGGTAATACAATGCTAACAGCCACACCAGGCATCATGGGAGCAAAGGTCATGATAATGACTGAGGCTACCATTTCTGGAGCACCTACAGTATGCCAGCCACTGTCTGTGCTCCATTTTCTCAACCTATGGGGGAGACGGTATGTTATTTTTATGCTATTAGTAAGCCTGTTTTGTAGATGTGGAGACCAAAGTTGGAAAAGTTAAACATAACTTGCCCAAAGTCATAAGAGATCACAAAGGATGGAGCTGAGAGTTGAACCCAGGTAGTCTAAGAGCCTAAAACAAATTAGTTGCCCAAGAAATTCTGGCTATTGTGGTACTTATGGCAGACATTGGCAAATTGTTTTAAAAATATAAACAACAACAGGAGCCTCAAAGCACCTCATCAACAGAAAATTTTACCCCTCCCACCCAGGCCACTCAGTCCTCCTTGGTGAGACACTTGGGTACAAGGGAGCCCTTTTGCTGTGTGACCTGTGGCAAGTCCCTTCACCTCTCTGGGCTTTGTGTTTCCCCGCCTGACAAACAAGACGGTTGGACAGAGAGCCTTGGACAGTCCTCCCCACTTGCAAATGCCAAGAGAGGGTGTCAGGGCCCTTTCCCACAGGTTTCTGTGCCCCATTTGTCCCTCAGCCAGAGTGCTGGCTGGTCAGAGCTGTCTGCCTTTTCCCAGCTTCAGTCAAATCCACCAGGAGCAGGGTGGGAATTTGAGCAAGAGCCAGCAGACTGGGCAAGGTCCAGGCACCTGGCATCTCCTTCCTCGTCCTGTCCTGAGCCTGCTGGCTCTTCCTGACATGCTGTCACCTGGGCCTGAGGCAGGTGATTCCCAGGGCAGAGCAAGAGGGCTTGCTCTCTGTTTCTCCATCCACAGAGGAAGTGATTGCAGGAACAAGGCAGCAGGGGCCCCGAGCCTTGCCAAGGATAACAGACAGCAAGTAGAAGGTTGGGTGGGAGTAGGGGGCCGGCAGGAGAAGGCACCCATCTTCTCGGACTAAACAGGCCTGGGCAGATGAGAAACCTTTTACCCTGCATAGGGGTTTCAGTTTTACTTCCCTCAAATCTGCAATGCAACCAACCTACTATTACCTTTCCAGAAATACGCTGCTGGGTTGGGGCTCTAATGCTACATAGATCTGCAGGTACTGCTGCAAACGTCCCATCCTTATTCTTTACCCTGAAAGCTCAGAAATGAACCCTGTCTCCCCCCACCCCTCCCCTAGGTTTAGTTGGCCCTCCCCAAGGCAAAGACAGAACAGCATTTATTTATGAGGTCTAAAGGGTGGCTAACGGGGCTGCGCCTGGACAACAGTACATGCTCAATAAATGTTTAATGAACTAATGGGCTGGAGAGACGGGGTTCCAGGCCTGGCTCCATCACTCAGTCACTGCTGCCCTTGAATACGGCCAATTATTTCTTTCCATAGTTGGGTTTCTCTGGCTAGAAAAGGATTGGTCAGACTAGGTAGTCCCTGTGGCCTCCCAACTCTATACTACACGATTAGGGGTGCAAAACACAGAGCCAGGGACATTACAGGGTAGAAGGAGGCTTCAAACATTTCTCCCCGCTGCCCCAGAGTGAAGAGGACAGGATGTGACTGCTGGACAGGACCCTCCTGGGCAGGGGTCCTGAAGGTGGCACAGCCATCCCAACCTCCACCCTCGAACCCACACAAGCGCCAGCCTCTGTGGGTGGACAACTGGAGTTGTTGGGAAATGATAATGGGGATAGAAAGAATGGGGAGTGGGTGCTGTTTCCATTTAAGTCAGACACCAAAAAATGACTTTGGAAGAGCCACTGAAAGTACAAAGAGACGGTATTTTAACAGTCCTCATCCCACCCCCACCAAAATAACGTTGCCATTTTCTGGCAAAGCAATCATCTGCATTGAATTGGACCATCCCAGAAATCAAGAACCTGGGAAAGACTGGTGGGGAAGGAGGGACAAAGCCCCCATGTCTAGAGTCCTGGGAGAGGCAGGCGTCTGTCCTCAGCAGAAACCTTGGCCAGCACAGGCTGGAATACTGTGGGCTCCAGAATTCCAGAGAGAGAGAGAGAGAGAGAGAGAGAGAGAGAGA
>NW_017732002.1:364096-367561 GCF_001890085.2 Hipposideros armiger | reverse complement strand
GTGTGTGTGTGTGTGTGTGTGTGTGTGTGTGTGTGTGTGTGTGTGTGTGTGTGTGTGTGTGTAGGTAATGCCTACTGGGGAGTAGGCTTCAACACAAATGAAGCCCCCAGCCCCTATGTTCGGAGGGTTCACTAGTCCCTGGGCCATTCCAGACCTGCTCTGAAATCTCCTGGGGCAAAGATCACAAAGTCAGACTACCACAAGTCCCTGACACCCTGCCACTACCAGCCATCGAGGTCCTAGGCCAGTCCCTGCCCCTCTGTAGACCTCAGTTTCCCCATATGTCCAGTGAAGGGTTGGAACCAATGATCTCTAAGGACAGAGCATGCTTGCTCTGACAGTCCGTGATGCTAAGATTCTACAGAAAAGCACACCACCTACCATTACTCAGGCCCCCACCCCGGAGACCTGGGAAGGGAGTCCCCAGTCCCCAGCCGGCTGCCTAAGCCTGGGCTGGGGCAGAGTGGAGTCCCCACACCGTCTGTCCTCAACAGCCTGCCACGGCTGAAACCTTCAAGTGGTTACAATTACAGCCAGGCTAACAGGATTAGGGGCGCATTGAAATCTAAGAAATCTAATTAGCTCAGACACCCCAGCCTCCCCCAGCACGATCCTGCAGTAACCCCAGCAGCTGGGCCTGACAGGCGGGACTTGGGGCCCTCCCAGGCTACAGTCATTACCTGTACAGGTGTGCCAGGCTGGGCCAGGCTTCCTGGGGAGGTGCCAGCTAGCTCAGCCAGCCCAGCTGCTCCCTGCTCTGGACCCTACCAGCTGCAGCCTTGTCCCAGGGTGGAGCTCAGATGAGCTTCAGAAAACTAGGCACAGGTCATGGGCAGCAGGCGGGCTGTGTCAAGGGGCAGAAGGAACCCAAGGGCCCGCACAGGGCGGCCACTCCACACAGCCTGGGAACTGACTCAGCCAGAGGAGGGCAAGCTGAGTCAATGTCTGTATCTATAGAAACCATCGCAGACCAGGGAAGAGCCTTGGGCTGCACAGGAACCTGGGGACTAGAGACATCTCTGCTTCCTGCTCCAGGGCCAGGGATGGGGGTGAAGGACCACGCACAGACATGTGTGCCCAGGAAGTCATGGCAGGATGTGGGGCTCAGAGCAGGCACAGGGGGCACCGCTGCTGAAAGGTGTGGGTCGTGTGCTGCCAAAATTGGGAGGGGGAACAGGGACAGGTAGGGCTCATTTATGACCCTTCCTGGGCACAGCTCCTTCTCCTTAACCTCAGGCTCCCATCCTCATTCTCGGGGTCCATGGGAATTGTTGGGAAATGATAATGGGGGTAGAAAGAATGGGGGTGGGTGCCGTTTCCATTTATGTCAGACACCAAAAATGATTCTGGAAGAGACAATGAAAGTACAAAGAGATTGTATTGTAACAATTCTTAACAAGCCATTTGTCCTCTGGTTGGTGGCTTGGGAAGGCGGCAGCAGAGTGTTGGCATCTGCAAGGACTGAGGTTGAATCTTGGCTTAGCCACAAGTCGCTTCACATCTGTGAACCTCAGTTTTCTCCTCTGTTAAATGGGGTAATTCCAAAGCATAGCTAGCTTACACTGTTATTAGCGAGGTTAAAAAGAAAAGTTGGAGAGTGCTTCCAAATACACCAAGTGCTACCCAAAGGCGAGGGGTGGTGGTTATTACTGTCATCGTGTGCCCGCCCCATGGCAGGCAGCCAGCTGCTGGTGGTTAATTATTTATTTGGACTGCTCTTCCTGCCCTGACTGAACTGTAATCTCCTAAGGAACAAGAACTGTCTTATACATTTCTGGGTCTCTCACAGCCCATGGTCCTCATGCTGTGGACTCCCAGGAAATATCTGCGGCATCAATGCTGGGCCCCAGACCCAACCCCACCCCGGTACGTATCTCCTTCCTTCTCCTCATACCCAATCCAAGGACAGAATGTGCCAACAGGTGAACCCAGCACACAAAGACAGACATGGTGAGCCCCTCCAGCAGCCCCTTCCCTATTCCCCACAGGTCACTCCCAATAAGGGCTGGCAGCAGCCACTTGAAGGGTATTTCCCCATCCAGTGTCCGTATGAGAATACTGGTTTTCAATCTATGTTCATTCAGGAAAGAACGAGTAGTGGTCTAGAGGACCTCCAGCCCTTCAAGACCAGAGTGAGGGTCAGGAGGGGTTGATTTCCAGAAAGTATGCCACACAGTAGAGCGTGCTAACAGCCGGCTGTCCAACGAAGGCAGAAGCTGCTCATAGGTGGTGAGCACCCTGTCATGGTGGGCATGCAAGCCAAGGCAGGGCAATAAGCTATCAGGGAGGTAGGCTTGGATGGGAGAGCAGCTTCTGGAAAATGCTTTTAGCACCTCCAATCCAACCCCTTTGTGTTCAATCCATTCTGTGCCTATAGACTACCAGGCCTCTGGGGGACACACCCCGAGGTCTCTCGTGACAACATTTGCTTCATCATCTCAGCCACCAAGTGGGTAGGAGGGGTTCTCCTTTGGGTCCATTTTACAGACGAGGAGACAGAGGCCCAGCACGGTGAGACTACTGGCCCAAAGCAGCCAGCCAGCTACAGCCTCCTGACACCTCTCCCCTGTCTCTTTAGGTAGTGGGAAGACCCACATAATCATGATGGATTTCTGGACTTCTGTGCCTGGGACTGGTTTTCTCAGCCTCCCTTTATTCTTTCTGAGGGCAGCACCCAACCTCAGAATCACCCCTAGAGCTTACCAGGCAGGCTTTGCCTCCTCCCAAACTCAGGGGCTCTGGGAACAAAGAGCCCCCCAGCACCAAGGTGGGGGCTAAGGCCACTGTGTCCTGCTGAGAGGTCTGAATAGTCATCAGGCAAGGCCGCAGAGATGTCCAGGGTAATTCGGGCAGACCAGCCTTTGTTGTCCACACAAAACCTAAGGAACCTCATAAAGATGAGCCAGGCAAGGGCCCTCGGGGGCAAAGTTATGAATGAAAACGTATGGGACCCAGTTGCGGCCTGGCAGGCCCTGCTTCCTGGTTCCGTGACAGAGTGCCCAGAAAAGCTTCCGGAAATTAACTTGTAGGTGCCCGGATTTCTTACAGCAATGTCTCTCCCTAAGGCTGAGGTAACAGCTGCCTGTTGGACCCTGGCCACGGTCAGAGAACTGGCATTGGTGACTTTATACACAGGTACCGTTTTTTTTTTTTTGACAAAACTCTCAAGACACAGCAGGCCTCAAAGTGTGTCTTCCTTCTTTATCCACCTCCCATCTCTGTCAATCAGGGAAAATAGCGAAGTCTGCAGCTCTTCTCAGTTGGGTCCTTCTCTCTGCAATTTTCTAGGATGCTTTGACAGTAGACACCTGTCCAGTTGAGGAACATCTCTGGGGGCCAGGAATGGGCCTAATGTTGTGTGACTGTCGCTAGGGGAAATGGAGAGAAAGGGAGAGAGAGGGGGAGGGAGGAAGGAAGGGAGGGAGGGGGAAGGAGAGGGAGAGGGAAGGAGAGGGAGAGAGAGAG
>NW_017732002.1:358964-363983 GCF_001890085.2 Hipposideros armiger | reverse complement strand
GAGAGAGAGAGAGAGAGAGAGAGAGAGAGAGAGAGAGAGAGAGAGAGACCGTGGTTCCGAGGCCAAACCCCAGTCTCTGGACCTTTCTTCACTTTGCCTCTGGCTGTGAAAAGGAGGATCCGCCTTCCCTCTTTCCTTAGGAGGAAAAAGGGACATTTTGTCCCCACAAAGAAGCCAGCAATCCTTTTCTGCATAGGCAGGGCTAGTTATCAAAGTTTCCCCTAAGTCCAGCTATTTCTGATTCTCTATTCCTTTGTGAGCCATACCCTGAATAACTCAAAACTCAATCCAAAAACCATTTAAAACTTCTAACATCTCCCTAATGAACCCCCCCACCCCCACCCCCCAGTCACTGCCACCAACCCTTAGAAGTCTAAAGTTTGGACATTTACATGTGAAAACAGCATTTCATAACCTCGTGACTTGGGACAAGGAGATGCTTCTGTCCTTTTGGGAAAAACAAAACCCAACTGAAATCATAAAACTCAGAAGAAAACACCATCTCCCTCCAAATGCATTCCCTTGGCCCCAAAGTCACACGTGCTCTGTGGCAGATACAGCTTTCAATGTGTCTTTTGTTTGATGCTGGTGTTTCAACATCCTCAACTTGAAGAAAGAAAGGTCAGCACAAGGCTTGGGGCATTCATAAACCACACCACCAGGGCCAGCCAGCAAGCAAGCGAGGGGCCAGGAATTCCACCCACTCTGGACCCTCTCTAAAAGCAGCCAGGACAGAGAAAGTGAAGGGCTTGCTCCCTCTTCTAAATTTCCCAGAAAGCTTACAAGCAACTTTTAAATTCCCAGGACCATACAAATGCCAGGGAAGGCAAGTCAGAGTTCATCACCAACCTAGCTACCCATTCTGCAGCCACAGTGCCTGCCTCTTTATCTCCACCTTCAAAAAAAAAAATAAAATAAGCAAACCCAGGCACCTCTGGGAACAGCCTCTGGCCTCCTGCCCTGCCCTGTGTAACCAGCCTGTCCTCACAACCATAGGGGGCGGAGACCGCACTTCTTTAGCCCTCTGGTCCACCAGGTCCTGTCCCGGGGTTGCAGCAGGGAGACAAACTGTTGCTCAAGAAAGTCCTACAGAAAACCCTTGGTACCAAAAGGTAGCTCCGGGTGGCTCCTGCCCAGAGCCAACCGAGGAGCTTCCATGGGAGGCTTCCCACTGTCATTTTAAATCTGTGGGGTTGGGCCCTACTCTCCCATGCCCTGGGCTGTCCACCCAGGAGGCTCCAAATGACTATGGCAGAGCAGGGAGGAGGAAAAGGCTGGCGGAGCAGTGCCCTCACCCTGCCAGCCCAGCCGCCAGCTTCTTGGAGGACCTCTGAGGGAACATTTGTTTGGGCTGCCAAGTTAAATCTTCCTCCCTCATGTCAGGGCATTGGAAAAGCAGTCAGAGGAGAGAAGAAGGGGGAGAGCGGGGGAAGGAGCAGCGAGAGGGAGGGAGGGAGAGAGGGAGGGAGGGAGGCGAGCAGGCTCTCGGAGCCCCAGTTACTCGGGCACTGCCTGCCCAGGATGCAAGCGGCTCCCAGGCAGGCGCAGCCGGGACTCCGGACACCCAAGCAGGGGCCAGGCAGCCAGGGTTCCGGGGTCCGGCACCGGGTGCCAGGCGCCCTTGGTCTGCGCCTGGAGAGAGGCTCTCGCTCTGTACCCCGCCAGAGGGACGAGGTGGGAAGGGAAGCAGAGGAAGAAAAAGTTTGCTGCAGGTAGAGGGGAAGGGCCAGGCGGCCCTGCCGTCGGGCTGTCCCCCGGGGAGGGGTGGGGGGCCAGCGCCGGCTGCCCTGGCGCGCTCCCGCCCGGGTTGTTTACATTCCTGGAGTGTCTTTTAAACCCGGGGCTGAGGCCGGCTCCCGGCCTTCTCCGGCGGCTCCGGGGCAGTCTCCCGTGAAAATCTGCTGGCGCACAATAGCAAGGAAGGCGGCCGCCCCTCGCCCGCGCCCCGGTTGCTCCCGGGCGGGGAGCCTGCCCTCCGCACCGCGCCCTCTCGCCGCCCGGCTAGCTTCCTGGACTGAGGTCCCCGGCGAGGGGGCGACGCGAGCCACTGCCCCGCGCCCCAGACATCGAGGCCGCGCTCCCCACTGTTTTCTCTCCAGCCTAGACACCAGGAATGTGAAACAAGCTCCCAGAGCCCGCCCCCCCCCCCCAGATCCAGCCCCGGCCCCCAACCTCCGCCCGGGCCGGCCTCCCACTCCCCCGGGGCCGCCGCCGCCGCCGCCGCCGCCGGAGACGAAGAGGAAGAAAGAACACGGGGAAATTACTTTCGTATTTGCAACGCGCGCGCGCGCACACACACACACGCACATCTTCCCTCCCGGCTCCCCTGCTGGCCGGGGCAGCCCCGTCCAGGCGTTGCCCTTACGCCCCTCCACCTTCTAAAAACCTATAGGAAGCCCCTACGCACACCCCTCGGCGTTCCCCGTTCGTACCTTGCGCCGCGTCTCCCGGGGCAATTCACACACAAACAACTTAACCGCGCCCCCACCTCCCATTTACAAAAGTGTGTGTTTTCCTTGAAAATTCAGATGCTCAACTTAACACCACCACCCCTTGCCACCAGAAATCCAGCGCCGTCCCTGGCGGTTTTCGTACACACAGGCGCACAACTTCGCGTCTCCCCAAAGGAGGCGAGGGAGACCGAGGTAGTCCTAGCCGGGTCCTTTCCTCTCTCCCTCCCCGAATCCCGGTTTTGCCCGGTCCTCAGTGTACAGAACGAGGGCTGGAGGCGCACCGGCGGGAGGCGGACAGCAAGTCCGCGCGCGCACAACCGCACTCACGCCCCGCACACCCGACAAGCCCCGGTCCCCGCGCGCAGCCCAAGCCGGCTCAGCGCAGCCTGGCGTTCGCCAGTTGCCTGGGCCTCGGCCCCTTGCCACCAAGGGGAGAGCAGCGGAGCCCCGTCGCCGGCCACTCGCCCAGCTCGCCTAACCCCGCTGGACCCTTAAAAGAAAAAGCCCCAGCACCCGGCACCCCATGCTCGCACCCCGAGAGTCCAGAGGGAGCGGGAGGAAGGCCCAGGGCCAGCGGGATCCCGGGTCTGGCCCCAAACTTACCAGGCGCTGCGTGCGCTGCTGCCGCCGCTGGAGGACGCGCCGCTGCCGCCGCCGCCGCCGCCGCCGCCGCCGCCGCTGCCTCCGGGCAGGGCTGGCTCGGGCCGGGAGGAGCGCTGCGAGGGCGCCGAGAACGGCTCCGCTCCGGCTCCTGCTCAGCGCCGACCAGGGCTAGGGTCACTGCGCTACGCCGGCGCTGCTAGCTCGCTTAGCCGCCCGACCGCTGCTCGCCCGCCCGCCGCCCGGCCGCTCGCTCTCCCGGGCGCCCGCCGCCGCTCGCTTTTTTAATGTCCACAGACAGTGAAAAGGAACTCGGCGTTAGGGGGTGAGTAAGTGAATCAACTCGCCCGGAGCCGAGCAAGTTGAAGTGTCAGATTACATTGGCTATTCTATTTCCAAAGGGCCCCGCGCCGCCGGCCGGCCGCAAAAGCCGGTGCGGAGTAGCGGACGGAGCGGAACGCAACCCCGCCGCGGCCGCCAGCGCTTGGCTGGGCTCTGCTCGCGCGCTCTCTGCGTTCTCACCGTTCTCTCTCCCTTTCCTTTTCTCCTCTTTCTCTCCTCGCCTTTCCTTTCTCTTCCTTTGCTTTCTTTCTTCCCCGCTCTTCCGCCTGGGCCCTCTCCAAGCTTTCCCCTCTCTGGCTGTGATGGGTTTCGCGCGCCAACCCCAACCCGGGCACTCACCTCCCTCTTCTGCCCCTCCCCCCCACTACTCCCTGGCCACCCCCTCCGACCCAACAAGTTTGGAATTAGGAGAGAATTGCCGAGCCTAGGAAAGGACCAAGTTGGGGAGGGGGCTAAAAATCATCCAGCTCACTGGCGCTCCTTTGCTCGCATGCCCGCGAAGGAAGTGCACTGCGGGCTGCGAACGCAGTCAGGTACCCGAACTGGGCGTGAGCGAGTTGTTAACAAGATCGCCAAAGCCTTGCCCTGAAGGGGGCTTTGGGGTTCTCCCAAAGCCCAGGCACAGACTTGTGGGGCGAGCAGAGGACACCCCACCACCGGAGGTGGAGGCTGGAGCGAGGTACACCGACGGCTGGGAGGGAACGGAGCACAGGGTCTGTCGCCAGCACGCCTCGCCTCCAGCAGTGCAGGGATTCTCCGAGCCCCGGCGGGGAGTGCCCTGGCCCCAAAACGCGAGGGCAGGGTGGGGGCGGCCGAACCAGGGCCCAGCCCTCTGTCCCGAGCAGGGCACTGCCCCAGGGGTCGCTCAGAGAGAAGACACTCACAAGGCACAGCTGGGTGCGCCCACTCGTGGCGTTCTCCTCGCACCCCCCAACAGAATCTAAGTGGCTCAGGTCCACTGCCACTCATTCGGAAACTCCTACACAAACCGCATACACATTCGCGCCCACACTCAGTATTACAAACACGCTTCCACACTCATACACACACGCACAAACACGTACACTTGCCCTCACAGATATGTGTGCACACTGCCTTAGCAAGCACACTCACAGAAATATTCAATTACACACGCACACACACATCGCTGTACATCCCCACATACACTCAAAAAACAAAACATTACCCTGTGTACTAAAGCCTCACGTTCACATACACATACAAGCACACACGTTCTCCTCGCTTCTTCATCTACACCCCTTCCACAAGCCCACCGCTCATGATTTGCGGCACCCTCAGTCCCAAATCATAATCAGCGTTCGCGCAGCATGGGTTGAACACACACACGCGCGCCCGCACGCGCTCCCCTCCCCGCACAGGCAGGGGAGGCTTCGGCGCGGCGCCCGCTGCGGATTCCAGGTGTGGCAGTGGCTCCGCGCTCCGTGTTTTGCAGTCCGCCGCGGTGTTGGAGGCGAGGCGAGGAAGGGAGCTGGAATAACAAAGGCAAGTTGGGGAGAGCACAAGGGGGCGCAGCCCCGGCCGGGCCGCGGGGGGAGCCCTACTCGACCCGGGCTTTGGAGGCTGCAGGGTCTCAGGCGCCAGGAGCCCGAGGTGGGGAAGCGGG
>NW_017732002.1:333153-358889 GCF_001890085.2 Hipposideros armiger | reverse complement strand
GGGGCCGAGGCGTGACGTCAGAGAACAATGACACCGCCGGAGGCGGACACCAGGAGGCTGCAGGGGCGGGGGTCTCCCCCGGGGCCTGAGACTAGCGGAAGACGTCCTGGCTCCGCCAGGGCCGCTGCCTGATTGACGAGGCCGGCTTGGGAGAGCGGACGTGCCACGCAGACTCGCGGATCGCCCCCGTCCTCCTTGGCAGTGTTCAGTACCGACGCTGGACCAAGGCGGGGAGCAAGCCGGACTACCCCCCTCACCCTCATTTTAGAACATCTTTCAGAGGGCTTCTCTGACCTCGGCCTGAACTCCTTTAGGGCCAGCGAGATCACTCCTTCCACCACCTAGAGAGAGGAGGCAAAATGAATGCCAGCCCTGAATTCATTCTCAAAGCTGCACTAGTCTGACAGCCAGCGAACTCAGCCTGGATTCCTGAGGGCTCAGAGGACAGCAGCTCAGGTCCATGGGGACGTGGGGGGTGTGGGGATGCCGGGAGTCTGGTTGATTTTCCCTGGGGAAATTCTGCCTCTCTGTGCCATTAGGTGCAAGGGAAGGCACTCCTTTCTGGGCCTCAGTGTTTTGACCTGTCACATGGACTGTTATCACGCTGGTCCCCCACAGGTGGCAGCTGAGCATCCCTGGGGAGGACGGATGGGATGAAAGCACTTCTAGACCTCTAGGGACACCAGGAAAGATGGGTCCCAGTACATCCCTATGGGAGGGATCCCCTCCACCTCAGCCTCCGGATGGCCCAGGCTCCTAAGTAGGGCAACCTGAGAAGCCCTTGAAGGCCTGACCCAGGGCTGGAAGGTGGGAATTCAGCTTGCTAAATGGTGGCTGGAGCCATAGCTGCCACAGCCTTCCCCTGCTCCTCCAGCAATCCATAGCATTGCAGCATCCACAAAGCCACCCCCACCTTAGGTCCAAAACCTCAGGGCAGAGTTTCTGATGTTTAAGAATCTGGAAGGTATGAAACCAGCCTCAGCCAAGAACTAGACCAGTTCCTGTTGCCTTGATGACCACCTAGGCCAGGACGCTCGGTCCCCTGAACATTACTCAGTGAATAAAAAGGGCTCACCACTTCCAGGAAGTGGAGGATACAGGTGACCTTGGAGGTGACCACTCATTTCAAAAGCTCCCATCCAGAGGACTCCCACCCCCACCCAGTTTCCTTTACATTTGAAAACTAGGAAGCTACTGCAGAGGGCAGAGGAGCCAAGCCCAGCACACAAAGCAGACCCAATTCTGTAGCATGAAGCCAGGAGGAATTTCAGCTCTTCCCAGCTAGGCAAACATGGCACTTGATGGCAGCAAGTCCCAGAAATCTCACCTGGGCCCAGGCTTCCTGTGGACTCTGCGCTCCAGTACTTGGGACAGGCCCTTGCTGTCTTTATTCATCTTTCACGAAAATAACAAGGCAGGTTGGATCCCTGTGGGGCCTTGGAAGAAGCTATGACTTTTTTAGTACCTACTGTGTGCTGGGTACTGTGGTGAGGGCCTCTTAGCATTAGCTTGTTGAATTTTCACATTGCCTGGAATTAGGTTGTATTACTATCCCTCCTTCAGAGAAAACTGCACTGAGTGACTTGCCCAAGGTCAATCAGGATTCAAACTCAGACTCATTAACAAAGTTTCCTGCTGACCTCTCCAGCCCCAGCTCTGAATCCTCATCCATAGACTCTCTGTGCGGTCCTAGGAAAGTTGCTAGACCTCTCTGGGCTTCTGTAAATGAAGGTCAAGGCCTATGGCCGTGGTCAGACTTCTCTGGGGATTGTCTATCGTGTGAGCCCCAGCCTTCTTGGCCTTGGCCTCTGTGGGCCTGGAGGTCTCAGGGTGGAGCAGAGAGGAAAGTGCTTTCACTTCCCAGCTACTGAGAGCTGGAAGATGTGTCCTACTCAGCAAGTGTAGGCCTATAAATCACCTGGCTCCAGAGGCAGCTTCAGTGCCCATCAGGACAAGGCAGGCTGTATGGGGCTGGCCTGTGGGCACCAATGCAGGACCTGGCCCACACCCACCTTCAGAGAGCAGACTCAAGTGCTATTAATTACTTTGCATCCTGGGAGCTATCAGTGAGGAAGCTGGCTGTTGGTTAGGCCTGGGCCCTGGGGAGCAGGGAGCCAGGAAATCCAGGGTACAAGGAAGAAGGCAGTGGTGGGAAACAGAGGACCTATGCAGGGTGCGGTGAGTATGGCCTCCTTGGCCTGCGGGCTCTCAGTGGGATGGAGGGCAGGGGATTGGCACACGTGGGGTGGATTCCTACCTATGGCCTCTTCGTCTTCACTTTCCACCCCTCACTCCCCAAGAGAGCCAGAGGACTAAAGGGCTGAAGCAAAGTCACATTTATTGAGTGCTTACAGTACGCCAAGCACTATGGAAATATTCTCTCATTCGTCCTCTCCATGAGCCAGAAAGTGTAATTTCCTCCTGAGGAAAGAGACTCAGAGAGGTTAAGTGACCTCCTCAGGATCTCACAGCTATTCATTGGGCAGGGCCGGGATTGGTCCAGGTCTGGGCATTCAGAATGGGGACTTGCCTTCATCTCAGCACCAGCTATGGTGCAGACAGGATGACCTGAGTACTTCAGGGTGGAGTAAAGACCCTCACTCACCTGCCAGGGAAGGATCAGAGCCCCCTCCCATGGCAGTGGGGTTAACCCTGGTGGATCCAGGAGACACTTGGTTGCTGCCCAGCGTGGAGGCCTTTGCCTCTCAGGGTGGGTGGTTGGGTCCAGAAGAAGTGGACGTGCCCTTCAGCATATCAGACTGCCCTGGTCCTCCGGCTACCTGTATCCCAGTCACATTGCCCCTCCATTTTCTGAGGCATACCTTCCCAGCCTCCTGGCCTTGGCTTTCCCGGCTACTTCCTCCAAGCAGGCTGTCTTCTCATAGCATCTGCCCTATGGTCCCATACCACCCCCCTTCTTCCAAGGGGAGGTCCCAGAGAGTAAACTGAGAGTGTGCTTCAGGAGCTGGGACACTTGCTCCCAGCCTACCGTTGCCTGACTTACTGTGTGGCTTGAGCACAGCATAGACTTTCTGTGCCTCTGTTTCCCCATCTGCCAAGTGAGAGAGTATGGGACCACAGGGGACGTCCAATGGCTCTCTTGCCTCTGATTGCCCTATGCTTCTGTATGTCTGAACCTTTGACACTTGGACTGAATTAATGTGAACTTGAGGGTATGGGGGGGGCTGCTTTGGGGAGTGCTCTCAGAGAGCCCCTAGCCAGGTAGGGACAGGAAAACATGTACACAGAGGGTGCTGTCTAGGGCTGTGGCTGTCCAGGACTATGAATAGGTAATGACCCTAATGTCTTGCTTCACAGTGTACCTCTCACCCTCTGAGCCTCACAGCAGCCCTTTTAAAGGTGACTAAACTGAACCCCAAAGGGAGGTGGTGGCTTTCCCATGGCCACATAGCCGGAAGTACCAGAGTTGGAACAAGAACCGGGTCTCATAACCCAGCTTCCTCTTCCCCATACCAGTGCTGCCAGAGAAGCCATCTGGGGGCCAGTGCATCCAGCGCTGCTGGGCGAAGTCTGGGACAAGTGGCCAGAGGAGGATCAAGCCTCCTTCCTGTGTCCTGACGACGGCTCTTGCACCCTGAGGGGAGGGTGCCTGTCTGGCACTGGAGAGGGATTCTAGCCTCAGCATCTCTCCTCCTCAACTGGACAGCAGTCTTCCAACCTCAAGGCTCACTCCCCTTTGCCCTGATGCTGGCCTGCAGCCCTTTTGCGTGGCTCCCATAACTGCCAGAAATATATCTATATATATATACACCAGAGGTGCCCCAAAAATGTGTACAAGTGGATATCTTGGTCAACATTGCTCAAGCCGTAGTTCGCAGTAATCAGAAGTGTCTGGATGCTGATGGTAACCACTTTGAGCACCTCTTGTAATTGCAAAAGTCAAACATGACTTGTATTCATCTTTTGTTATTGGTATATATTGAGTATTACAATTTTAATACAGTTTTCCTTTCTTAAAATGTGTATACATTTTTCTGGCGCTCTTTCATAAATATATATGTGTGTGTGTGTGTGTGTGTGTGTATATATATATATATATATATATATATATATATATATATCTCCTTATCTCCTCGTGCTCTTCCTGCCTCCTGGTACATACCCCTCCCAGCCTTCAAGGCCACCTCTGCAGTCACCTGCTTGGAAGCCTACCCTGATAACTCTAGCAGATGTGCTGTCTACCTTGTCTCAACCCCCATATGCTGCTGTCCCTGCCTCTCGCATCATCATTATCATCATAGTAATTACTTATTAAACTCTTACTATGTGCCAGGCGTATCTCCAACACAGTAACTCCTTTAATCTTCACATGAGCTAATTAATAGTAGTAGTAACTTCTCCATTTTACATATGAGGAAAATGAGGCAGAGGGAGTTTTATTTACCCAGTGTGACACCTCACTAGTCCAGGAGGTTATTTTGATATGCACCCGTCTGCCCCCCTCCCCACACTCTCCTACCCCCACCAAGACTGCAGGAATAGGATGACTAAGTGCTCTATCCCATCACCCAGCACAGTGCCTGAATGGCCAAGTGCAGTAGGAGATGCAGGGGTCACACAAGGATGAATCAGACCCAGTCCTCCAGGAGCACACAGGCTGCCCACACTAAATGCCAAGCGGGGGACATCTTTGGGGGAAGGAGAGGGTTTGGCATTGTGTGGGCTCTGGATCGCAAACTTGGTGGGGGCTATGGGGAAACAGACCAGAGTGAAACGTGGACCTGCCTGAGGTCACACAGCAGCTATGAGGTAGCAGAGGGTTGGGAACCCAGGCGCTCTGTGCGATGCGCCTTCTTGCACCTTGCAGTCAGCTGTGGGGCTCCTGCATCTGTGCTGTTTTTCAAGGACACGTGGTCCCAGACGCCTCTGCGATGCTGAGCTGTTCAATGAGTGGCTCTGGTCCTTCTCTCCCCTCTATTAAAATTTTTTTAAAAAGAAGAAGAAAGAAAGAAATCCAGGCATTGTTCCTAACTGCAGCTGGTGCCAACTAGAATCCCGCTGAACAGAATGGAGCCGAGAGCCCGGCTGCCCAGGGGCCTGGCTGCTGACACAGGGCCTTTCTATTTTGCTTTCCACTGGGGGCCCGGGCTGTCGTTGTGGCCCCTCCATGAGCGCCCTCTCCACCTGCCTCCCTGGCCCCAGTTCTAAGCCTCCCTGCCCTCACCCTCTTTGCAAAAATCAGATGCCACTTGGGAGGGCTGTAGGAGTACTGCCACACCCTGCGTTCCTTCCTCATTGACCACAGCCTGTGGTGAGCTGGGCCTCCCTTCCTGCCAGCCTGTCCCCTCACCCTTCCAGAAGGGGCCTTCAGATGCTTGTCGGGGAGAGTGGCAGAAATCCTGCCTCCGTGGAATCATTTAGAACACTGGCTTGATTTCAGAACATACCAGGAATTTTCAACCCACCCCCATCTGACGTGGCAGGTGCCAGTCCAAGCTTACCCATTAAGGCATTTTGTAGTGGTGAAGGCCTGGGGGTTGGAGAGGGACAACAAACAGTTCTGCAGAGACACAAAAATGGCTTTTAAAGTCACTGGCTCCAAGAGACTTGGTCTTATGAAGAATAGGGCTCCCCAAGCTGTCCCTGGCTATCTTCATTTCATCTCTCCATCCTGGCCCGCTAGAACATTTGCTCTCCCCTCTTGTCACGAGCTAGTCAGGCCCAGATTACCTCACGCAACAGCCCTAAGAGAGCAGCAGCCTGGCCACCATCAAGTGTCCAGTAGAGCCCTTGGGTTTGGCCCTGCCATCAAAGCCAGTTTTCTGAGCGCCCCACTTCCTCCAGGGGCACAGCACTTTAGAGTTTATGAAAAGCCCTTTATGTTTCACCTGAGTGCTACAGCAACCTCAAGAGGCAGGCAGAGATCGTACAACCCACTTTGCAGAGGAATAAACTGAGGCTTCCAATGGTTTGGCCAACGTCATACAGGAAAGGACAGAGTTGGTATTTGAACCCTGGTTTCTTGATTCCATGTCACTAAGCAGGAATGGGGACGTGAGTGGTTATGAGCTCAAAGGATGGCATTTCCAACTTTCCAAATGCTGCCAAGAGACAGGATCCCAGACACATTGATTCATTCAACAAATATTCATTGCCAGGCACGAAACTAGGCACTGCAGGTCCAACAGTGAACAAAACAGAGTCCATGCTGTCGCAGAGCTTATATTCTGGTGGAGGAGACAGACACTGAACTGTGCAGGAAAATCTCCCTGTCTGCACTAGCCCAGCTCACATCCAGCAGAAGGAGCCCTGTCTGGGAGGTTGCAGACACAGTTTCTAGTCCCAGTGTTGCCCCTAACATGGGTGACGTTGAACGAGGTTTTCCAACTGTGAAATTTGCAAACATGTGGTTCTCACACGTTTCCTCAGGTCCCTGCCCTACTCCCAGCCTCTGAGTCAAGTGGTTAATGATTTCCTGGCATGAATGATTACCCTGGTTAATTTTTTTCTTAAACCTGACATCTCATAGGGTCTCAGAGCCAGAATGGGGTTCCTGAGGTCATCTAATCTGGGCCCCTCACTAAAGAACCCCTCAGCTTCATTCTTCCCAGGAGGTGAGTATATCTGCTTGCCTGCTTTTGGGAATGGGCGCTTGCTCCTTTATAGAGCAGACATTGCCCAGTGGTGTGCTGGTAGATGTTTAGCATCTGACTCTCAAAAGTGGGGAAAACCTAATTTGTAGCATTTGCCGATTTCCATGGTGTAAATATTTCCACCATGGCCAATTTCAAGCTGACATCTTAATATCAACCAGCTCACACAGTCCTGAAAATTTCACAAACAGTCCTGGTAAGTCAGCCTGAGCCAGCTCCAACACATCACTGCCCCACCCCTTGGAGAAACCCTGTCTGAACTTACTTGTTGGGAAGCTCTTGTTGATATTGAGCAAAACGTCTGATTGTCAGCACCTCCAGCTTGGAAGTCCTGAGCTACTTCTCTGGGGTGTCGTAGTACAAGGGGGACCCTTGGCCCCATGACACCCTTTAGAGAAGAATTGGAGGAATTGGTCCTGTCTGTCTGTCAGAGGGGAAGTTCCTAGGCCAAGTGGGGTGAGGGTATATCCACTCTCCCTCCCTCCCTCCGTCCCTCCCTTCCGTATATACCTAGTTCTAGGAGCTCTATGACACATCAAGCACTGCGCTAGGTACTGTGGACACAGTACCCATGCCTTTGCTCACACTGGCCCCTCCAACTGGAAAGTCTCCCCACTTGGCCTGTCCACCTTTGAAGCTGCACTCAGATGTCACTCACTCTCAGAAGCCTGCCCTGACCTCCACCACCTCCCCTCTGGAGGCGGACAGCCCCCCGCCCCCCTCCCCAGAGCCTTTATCAGTCCCTGTTTGGCACTTATCACTTTCTACCTTGGATCACAGCTATTTGTGTACAAGGCTTATCTCGCTGCCAGACTGAGAGGCTGCGCGGGCTTGTTGAAAGAGCTTGGACTTTGGAGCCACACAACCAGGCCCTGAATCCAGCCCTGCCGCTTAGAGCTGTGGGCTCTCAGGGACCTCACACCCCCTTGTGGAGCCTCAGTTTCCTTATCTGTAAAGTGGGGCTGGTGATAACTACTTCCAAGGTGGTTTGACCATTAAATGAGATTACAGATGTAAATCCCTTTCCTGTCCTGTCTGGACTCCCATCCACTGGGGGACAGAGATTGTGTCCAGTCTTTTTGTATTCTCCTGGTTATAATAATAACAGTATAAATATTAACAATGGCAAACACTCATATAGCAATTACTGTGTGCAGGGTGTTGGTCTAAGAACTTACATATATTAACTCATTAAATTCTGACAACAACCTGTGGTAATGGAACTATTATTATTCCCATTAATAGATGAGCAATCTGAGGCAAGGAGAGGTTAGATAACAAGCCCAAGTTCACACAGCTGGTGAGTGGGAGAGCTGAGATTTGAATCCAGGAAAACCTGCTCCAGAGCCTTAGCTGTTAAACAGTATGTTTTATGGCTGTGATGCAGGGGCTTGGAGGGGCTTACTGAGCAGTGTGGGTATGTGAGTGCTCATGCTGCACCTCAGCCTGTGGACATCCTTGCCCAGGCCTGTGAGGTGGGGGTGGGGCTGTATAGAGAAGCTCCTGGTCTGCCCTCTAGGACTTCCCAAAGGTAAAGTGGTTAGTGTTGAAGAGAAGAACATCTCTAGGTCCAGGGGGACTGAGACCACAAAGCAATCAGAGAAGGCTTCATGGAAGAGGTGGCATTTGCAATGGGCCTTGACAGGTGAAGATCTGGACCAAGATGGACAAGGCAGAGAGAACAGGAGCAAACGTATAGAGGTGGATGGATGGGTGAATGGGTGGAGCAGAAACTGTGGGTGTGTGGAGAGGGGTGTGTTAGTTGCCTGGCCTGTGATTCAGGAACCCTGAAGGGAAGTGTTTCAGGGGCTTTGAAAGCCAGTGCGACCCTGAAGGGCCAAGAGCCAATTGGGCTGCCCTAGGGACCAGGCTGACATTTTACTTCTCTCTAAGCTACTCTGAAATTCCAAATTCCTGGGTGCCTGAATCCAGGTCTGCCTCTTGGTCACATCCCTCTATGTCTCTGAGCCTCAGTGTCCACATCTGCAGAATGGGCATGAAGACTGGCCCTTGCCAGCCAGGTGGATGAAACAGAGCTGGTGGGGGGCTGTGCCTGACACTCCTGGCAGGAAGTGGGGGGAATGGGAAGCTGGACGAAGGGGATGGGAGGAGATCCATGTGCAGGCCGGGGAGTGCCAAGCCTGCCGAGCTGGCTCAGGTTGTGCCTTGTGATTCTCCCAACACCACATGCTCCATTATGCAGCCTTTCTCCCAGGCTTGTGCAAGGACAGCTCCTGGCAGGCTCTGCGCTGACCCTGTCACTCCAGCCAGCCCAGTTCAGCCCTACCATGCCCCCTCCAGGTAGCACTAATTGTGTTAATGAATCCTTTGAGAGCATTCATTGTGTGCCAAGGGTAGTTTTAAGTGCTTCCCTTATAGTAACTAATTTAATTCTCACAACCACACTCTTGTTTCAAACGAGGAAACGGAGGCACAAAATGAATAAGCCAGCTAATCCCATTGCAGATCCATGGTGGGAAAGGTGAAGACCATGCAGCCTGGAAGGAGGACCTGCAGGATGGCCATCTGCACCCCTTCTAGCAGTTTCCCTGTGGGAAATATTGCAATTCGGAGCCCCCTCACACTTTTCCCTATCTCACAGTGCTCAGGCAGCTCCTCTGTCCACACACGCACCCTAATGTCTGCACACTTGACACCAGAGTCACACAGACTCACAGACACTCACACATGAGGCTGACAATCATAGATTCACAGACACATACACATGGACAGGCACTGTTTCCACCCTGCTGCATGCATGGATGGGCCTCACGATACACACACACCCAGGCACCCCCATGGCCCACGCCCAGACTGAAAGATACACGTGTGAGTGCCCCCCATCCCTCACTCTTGTAGCTCTTCCTCCCCGACAACACAGAGAGAGAGAGAGAGAGAGAGAGAGAGAGAGAGAGAGAGAGAGAGAGAGAGCGAGCGCGCGAGAGGGAGAGAGATGCTGCCATGTCCCCAGAAATGAAATGACAACAGCATGACATCTGGGAACTCACAATGCATGCCCCTTGCCCCATGTCTAGGCTCCAGCCTCTGCAGACGTCCCTCTGGCCCAGGCATCTTCATTGTTGTCTGTTCAAGCCGAAGGCTCCTGTGCACAGTGCATCCACATTTCATGGCAGGTCCCACCCAAATCACTGCCCCTGCTCTGCCTCCTTCTGTGGGTACTAGGCCTGGGGGTGTGGTAGGGGCTTGAGGGTAGGAGGTTACCCTTCCCCCAGCTCCCCAGGCTGTGGAAGGAACAGCAGGAAGAAGGGAGTGAATTAATCCTGGTTTCTCCTCCTCCAGGCTCTCTGTGATGCTAATTCTCCCTGCCTTTGATCCACACTCCCCTAGCCCAGGCCCCTAACTCTGAGCTGGAGCAGGCCCTGGGTCTGCTCCTGAGATTAGGGTTGACCCGGGTGAGGCAGGGCACATCCCCCCATGTGGCAGATTGGGGTTTCTTCCCTGGGGAGGGTCTTGGGGATTAGAGCCCCGGTTCCTGACCCTGGCATTTGCAACGTGCTCTTTTTTTGCCAGAGCTTTCTCCTCTCTTCTCTCCAAGCAGTCCCTGGGGCTCCCAGGAGCAGAGAGAGGCCCGGGGGTGAAAGGACTCGGGGCCAGGGAGTGGTGGGTAGGGGCCTGGAGCACAACCTTTCATCCTCCAACCTTGTTCTGTCCCCTCTGAGGGTCTTTGTTCCAGTGATTTTTTTTTTAAACCACTATTTCTGAAGTAGTCACTGCATGCCAGGAAGTGTGTCGTAAAGGGCATCATCTCATTCAGTCCTCACAGCAGCTCTGTTATGGTCCCACTTTCAGGAAGGGAAACTGCTCCGTGTAACTGTGCTGCTAAGTGCTCACACTCGGGACACAAGGTGACCAGAGGCCCTCACTGTGCAGAGGGGGTACAGACCCAGAGAAGGGATGCCCATACAGGAAGCTGGCCGAGCATTCATTCCTACCTTCCTAGCTACACCCGGCCTTGTTCTGGAAATGACTGGACTCTTCTGTGGACCCACCAGAGCTGGGAGAAGAGTCCAGGCCCCCACACCACCCCAGAGCATGGGGATGGAGCACCTGTGAGGGTGCCAAGTTCAGGTCACTAACTAGAGAGAGGCATCTCCGCCAACCCAGCCTCGGGACAGCCCTGTAAACTTGGGTATAAACACCATTAAAACTTTTATAACATTGTATTTCATACATATAAAAGATTGTCTGTAAGCTATGACATATTAAAACGAATACTCTTGACCACTGTACTTCAAAACTAGAGGATTATGGACACTGGGGCCACTCCACCTCTCCTGGTCCCCTGTTTCCCAGAAGGAACCGCTACACAAAGTTAATTCATTCCTCTCTTCCTCTCTTTTACAAATGGTTTTAGCTCACATGTGGGATCCCTGGGCTAATGGCACTTTTGTGAACGTGAATTATATATTATATGCCCAGGGGGAGCTTTGAAGAGCTACTCGCACTCCCATGTGCCCTGCCCTCCAGGGGCTGTCTTCTGCACCAGTAGCCATGTTCAGCGTTTCTTTGCAGCGTGTTGCCCCGTTTTGCCCTCTCACTCCAGACAGTGCTCTGAAAAGAATACTTCTTGATGCAGCCAGCAGAAGCAGGGCAGGTACCCTGGCAGCGGGGAAGTCAGCTGTCCCCTCCACCTAGAATGCCCTGCCCATCTTGTCTGCTCAGAAAACCCAGCTCCTTCTTCTAGGTCCAGCTCCAAGCTTTCATTTTTGGGGAGGCTTTCCCTGTGCCCCCTACCCCTCACTCCCAGCAGAGTTGGATGTGCCCCTCTCTACCCGGTTAGAATCCTTGGGCGTCCCTTGGTCAGGCCTCATCCCAAGGCAGATAGATGTTCTAGAAGCTACGAAGAGTAGCTTTTATCCCCAGATCCTAGGCACAGCTGGGCATTAGACACGGGCAGATGCTTCGAGACTGACCAAGACAGAATCTGGGTGAAGGTAATAGCAGATGGATATCCTTGTGGAAATCCATGGGCCAAGGCCTCCAGAGTCCTAGCCAGTTTGCTCCGAGGCCTGTCTAGATGGAGATTTGGGGGAAAGGCTGAGAGGAGACTGCCTCAGTCTTGGGGCTGCTGCTTACTGATCTGCTGTGTTGATGTATGTGTGCAAGACATGTGCGGGTCAATGGCTTTGCCAGCAGGTGGATGTAGTCACAGGAGTGCATATATGTGGTCCCAAGTCTACAGCCCCTATAGAGCATGCAGGGACACTTCTTTTTCCTGCTTTCAACTCCCCTTCCTGGACAAGCCTGTCTTTCTCTGAGCCCGGCACAGAACACATTTATGGAGTGCCTGCTGTGTGCAAAAGCTGAGGGTTTGGCCAGAGCACTGTGCTGGGAAACTGGCCTCTGAGAGGCCACAGGATTCACATACCGTCTGTCCTCCTATCCTGCTCTCTGCCATGCACTAGCCCTAAAAGCCAGGTGCCACTGCCTCCACTTTCTTTATGAGGCCCCTGAGGTCCAGAGACCAGAGAGGGGCATCAGTGGAGACAGGAGGGTGAGACCAGAAACCCCGTCACCAGGGCTCAGTTCTCAGTCCTGAGTGCTGGATTGTGCAGGGCCTTCCAGAAACCAAGCCTGGCATTGGGGCGCTACCCAGAATCTTCCCCTTCACTCCTTTCCCCTGATGGAAACCTCACTTTTTGGGTGACATTTCCCCGAGTGTCCTGTAGGAGGGCGCCATAGCTGTTAGCAGCAGCAGGGATGAAGGGTAGCACTGAGCTGAGTCAGACCGGACAGTGTGGGGCAGCACCAAATGTCTGAACTGGGCACTGGTCACCTCCTGCCCCAACACACACACACACACACACACACACACACACACACACATACACATGCACGCACACACATACACATGCGCACACACACATGCACATGCACGCGCGCGCACACACACATACACATGCGCACGCGCACACACACGCACACACATACATACACGCACACACACACACACACATACACACCCATGCTTGCCCGACCAGAGAGTTGACAGAAGTTTCCCAAGCTCACACAGCCAATGCTGACCCTCTGCCTCCCAGCCCCAGTTTGTTCCTTTAACTCAGGGTTGCCCTAAAAGGGGACCTATGGTTTCCAGCTTTCCTGCTTGCCTCTACCTGAGACCCAGGGCCCTGGTGGCTGAGGGAGATGGTCTTAGGGGTGATTGGGTGCCTCTTCTGGAGCACCACTGGCCTGCCTTTCAGGTTGGAGGGTGATGTGGGTTAGCCAGTGTGAAAACGGGAGCTGGGGGAAGTAAAGATCTCTGTATTTCCTTTCTCAGCACCAAAATGCAACCCAGAAAGCCCTGATGTGAGCCTCTCTCTTGTCGAAGAGGGTGGCACCGTGACTTGGCAATTATCATCTCTGGGCCTGGACTCTGACGGCCCTGGAGAAAGCCAAGATTCCTCGCTTCTAGCCGTGGGACTGTGGGGCTGTGGACGGGTCGCTTGGCCTCTCTGCCCCTCAGTCCTGAACCTGTACTGAGAGGACAAACATGCTAACTGTGATGGTGTTTGGAGACGGTGGCGCAGCCCAGTGCCCAGGAGATGGCAGTGGGGTGGTCAGGGCTTGTTCTTGTAAGTGCCTATGGAAGACCAAGCCACACTGTGTCCAGACCACCTTGACCACAGGACTTGGGTCTGCCCCGGGGCCCCAGGAGAACCGAGCTCCAGTCCTGGTACTGACTCACCAACTGGGTGACCTTTGGTGTGTCACTGGCTCCCTCTGGCTTCAGGTCCTCAGCCCCAAAAGAGCACACCAGTCTGAGGGTCACATGGGGCTAGAATGTCCGATCAGATAGGAAAGGCCTCATAGATCACAAGGCTGTGCCTTCTTTGGAGGTGCTGGAGGGGGGAACAGGTGAGTATTGCCCCTCAGTGGGACCCCATCTTTCTGCGCCCAGACCCAGCGCCCTGGCCTCCAGCTGGGCTGAGAGCTACATGTCCTCCACAGAAGGGACAGCAGTGTTCAGTTGGGGCCCTTCTCTGAGCCCTGCCCCTGCCTGCCACAAGCTCCAGGCTGCTGGGTTGGAGAGCTCTCCCTCAGGGAGTCTGAGGCCCCTTTGAACCTGGGAAGTTCCTACTAGAGGGGCAAAGGCAGCCTGTATTCAAAGCATCTCTCCTGACCCTTAATTACCCTTCTTCGCCCACAGGTGGAATTTCCCCTCAAAGAGCTGAAGCAAGGCACCGTGATGCCGTGGGTCTGGGTCTCCCTGCTGCTTTGTGTGGCAGCCGCCAGCTCAGCAGTGGCACACAGCTCAGCTTTCTGATTTTAATGATTTCCTGAATTCATTCCGTTTCCTACCTCGGGGAAAGGAGGAGAGGTGATCCTCTTGAAAATTCACATAATTGCTTTTATTTGATTTTTATTAAAATGCATTCAGGAATAATGTGATTGCCCCCTTTATTACGTTGTTCATCAATCTGGCATAGGGAATCCGCCTAGAAAAGGCAGAGGGTGCAGCAGGAGGCTGGCGTGCAGCGGGCAGTGGACACGGCCCCGCACCAGCTGAGCTGCGCTGGAGGGGACACAGCCCCGACGGCTCCCGCGTGGGGAGGTGGGATGATAACCTTGTCGGAGGAATGGAAGTTGGCGCTGAGTGTGGATGCTGTGAGTACGTGCTAGAGATCCTCCCCACACAACCTGCTCCTCCCCTGTGCCTCCTCTTCCCACCTGAGTCCCCAGCGGCTGAAAGCGTGGTGGTCTGCCCTCCTCACCTCCCTCGAAACCCTCTTCCCTTTGCTCTCCCAGTTGCCTGCACCTTTATTATTGTCTCCTTGCTCAGGGACCTCGGTCCAACTTCCCACGGCCTACCTAATCATGCCACTGTCCTGCTCAGATACCTTGGTGGCTCTCAAAGACCCCTTTCCTTTGGGACCAGTAGAAAGAGCCCAGACCTGCTGCCAGACCTGTTTCCCATCCTTGCTCCACTTTATGCAGTGGGATGCTCGTCAAGTCACTGCCTCTCCACGTCTCAGTTTATTGCTTGAGGAAATGGAACCCCAAGACCTTCTGGATAGGGTCTTCAGAATATAGAGTAAACAGGCAAGTATGGGGGTGTGTGACTCATCTGGCACGTGTGTGTGCACATGAAATCATGTGACTCAGCCTAAGTGAGAGGCTGAAGGTGCTTAGCAAGTGCTTGGGGAGAAAGGAAGGGCCGGTCCAGCCCTGGCCTCCACTGAGGCGGCCACACTGACAGTGACAGTGTTTGCTTTCAGTCCTTCTGCCCCCTCCCCTCTTGTCCCAGCAGAAGGTTCTGGGCAGGACTGCACCTGAGCTTCCAGGCCAGCTAGTAAGACTGGGGCTGGCAGTGTCACCGGCCTCTCGCCGCCCTTCTTGGTGGGGGTGTCAGTTTTCACAGAAAGGTCAGAACTGCATTTGTTGGCTTCCTGGAAACTCTCGTCCCCCTGAGCTTGTCATATGCTCCACACCCACCGAGGCATGTTTTATTGCCCCCCCTTCAGCAGATGAGGAAACTGAGGCTGAGAGAGGATAAGTGACTTTTTCAGGGCAATCTAGCTAGGGTGTGTGAGGTCTCATGGGCACAAGAAACTAGGAAGGGCTGGTGACCTCCTGCCATTCCTGAAGCTGCTGGTAAGGTGCTTTGAAGGGGTGAGGTTTGGCAAGTAGGCAGTGCCAGGTAGAGCTGCCCTATGCCTTGGGGTGTGGGTGGGTCCCATGGATGTCAGAGCAGGCCCTCTCCACTTGGCCTTCAGCTGGTCTCTCTAGGGTAGTCTGCCCCTGCTGGGGTGTGCTACACAGGGAGTCAGAGAAACATAGGTGGGGGGTGTGGGCATCCACTTTTGGAGCCCTCTTGGGGGCTTTCAATTTCTATGAAAAGCCCATCTTCACTTAAAAAAACAGACAAAAACCTTTGTTGCGTTTTTCTTTATTATGTGTTTGTTTTGATGCAAATCATTTGGCAGTGGATGCAGCTGGGGGAATTCAGGCTTTGGAGGCAGTAGATTTAGATTCAACTGCGGGGCCCTGGAGAGCCAGTTGGGGCCCCACCATCTAGTCACATGCTCAGTACAGGGCTCGGCGCATTGCTCACTCCACTGTCAGGGCTCCCAGCCTTTGTCTGGAATGCCCTCCACTGCTCTTCTCTGCTTATATGACTCCTCTCAGGAGGCCCATGCCACAGGCCTCTGTCTGCTTCCTCTCTGGTTCCCGTATCTGTCCACTCTGCCTGCCTATCCCAGGGGCCACCTGGACTCCTGGGGCAGGTCCGTGTCCAGTCTTTTCAGTCAGGTTGTAAGCCTGTTCAAGAGGACAGGCCCAGCCCTCAGTCATGGAGAAGGCTTGCAGGGAGCTGGGAAAGACCTCTGGAGGCTCATCAGAGGAAACTCGAGCCCAGAGGGGTAAAGGGTGACCAGCAGTTTCCCAGGAGTGCAGGGTTTCTTGGGGTGCAGACTTTCAGTGCCAGACCAGGACAGTCTTAGTCGCCCTAGCTGAAGTCGTTTACTCAGGGACCCACAGTGAACCCCAGACCATGAACCTGCCAATTCCCAGGCCAGCACCACGGGGAAACCAACTGAGGTGATGGGGAGCTGCTGAGGTTCGGTGAGCAAGAGAATGCCATGATCAAGGTTAGGTTCTAGAAGGGTCGTGGAGGCAGCAGAGTGGAGGAGGACTACAGGGGAGAGGCGGAGGCTCGGAGATTGTTGAAGGGGGTTTTGACTCACTTTTCAGAAATATAAGGTGCCCTCCCACCTGCCCCCACCAGGAGCAAGAATCATGGAGGCCAGACCCTCAGTGCACCAGGATCCCACCCAGGACAGGTCCCCTGCTCTCAGCCTCCTCCCAACTTCAGCTATCAGGCCCCGTGGGAAGAGAAACCGGGAGTCTTAAGGGGTTCTGAACCCCAGACCACCTCAGCAACCAGGGGTGAGACAGGGCGTATCCTCCTCTTCCTAGAAACCCCAGTGTCCCTGAGAAGTTGGTAACCCAGGCCATTCTGAAAACCATGGCTTCCATTTCTCGCCGACTCCCATCCACTGTATTTCCTAATGCACCTTTTTCAAGCCTCAGGACACCACTCAGCCCTTGAAACCATTCCTCCAAACCCTCCCCTGATGGGTGAGAAACTGGGGGCTGTCTGCATTTTCCTCACTCCACCTCCAGCCTCTCTCTCATCCAGGACAGGGGAGGGGAGCTCAGGGGACGGCTCTCCTTTTTTGTAAAGTGAGTAATTCTCCTGACATGTCTCTGTGAGCGTCACAGGCATTCTTACAGATGCGCCATCCTCCACCTCCTGTGCTGGGTTTCCCTGGGGATAACCCACAGCTTTGAGAAGTGCAGGAGGCCAGACACCTGAGGAAACTTGACTGCTCTCCTTCTCCTGAAGTTTGTCGGCTGGAGGGCGTGGAGAGTGGAATCACCTTTCTTTCCGTCTGATCAGGCTGCTGAAACAGAATATCACAGACTGGATGGCTTATAAACAGCACCCATTGATTTCTCATGGTTCTGGAGGCTGGAAATCCAAGATTAAGACTCCAGCCCATTCGGTGTCTGGTGAGGGAAGTTTCCTGGCTCATAACTGCTGTTTTCTCACTGTGTTCTCACACGGTGGGAGGAGGAGGGAACTCTCTGGGCTCTCTTTCATAAGGGCTCTCATCCCATTCACGAGGGCTCGGCTCTCATCATCGAATCACCCCCAAAGGCCCCACCTCCTAACACCATCACGTTGGGGGTTAGGATTGAACATACGGATTTTGGAGGGGCACAAACATTCAGACCATAGCACCTCCGAAAGGTTCTTTAATGGCGGGAGAAAAGAGTATTTGAGGTTTGTAGCCCCTTTGTGGCCATTGTACCCGTTTCCCAGACAGGCAAACTAAGGCTGGGGTGAGCACTCAGGCTTCCTGGCTTGTATCCAGAGGCTGACTCCCTGGGCTTTTGGTCAAGAGTGAAGGTCTTTCTCTGCCAGCTTCCAAGGCATCCCTGCCCCACCGCCCCCCACTGCTGTCAGTTCCTGGCCAGCACAGTCTCTGCACAAGAGGAGGGACACTGCTTCTTGACAGCCCTGTGCCTGCCCCTGTGATGCTGGACTCCTCCACTGCCCTCATGCTCATCCCTGTAATAAAAATACTTCTCCAATTAGCTCTAACTTTAACTCTCTTTAGGACCTGCATCACCTACAAGGCTGGCAACCAGACACCCCAGCAACCTTGCCCTCTCTCCTGATGGTGGAGGCCTTCAGAACAAGGAAGAAATGCTCACTGAATGCCTTGGGTTCACTGAATGCTTTGCTGTGTGACCTTCCTAAGACCCTTAGCCTCTCTGGGCCTCTCCTATGTCACCTGCAGTGCCTGCCTTGTGGGATTGCAGGGATCAAAGGATATAGACACAGGGGATTGGAAGCCCTTTCTGTGGTCCAGCACCAGGCAGACATCTTCTGTATGGTTCCATTCTGTCTTCACAGCAACCCCAGGCATAAGACACAGAGTGGGCTTCACAGTCCCACTAACTATCCTCTCACTGTCTGAGGGAGTTCTGTACAGGAGGATGTATACAGATATTATGCTGGTTATCCCCCCACTGACCAGGCCTTCATGTTCCTTTACCTGAGGGGGTTGGGGCTATAGCAGAAACTGCTCCAAGTCCAAGTCTCTCTCTCATCATCTCGGATAAGATGGAGGGGTGAGGCCTGGGGAATGAGGGGTGGTTCTGAAGGCTGGGAGTGGAGCGGGGAGACCGGCTGGGAAGGGAGGCCAGTAAAAGTGTCCCTGGCTGGAGCGTGTGACAGCCTCAGCATGCCTGGGAGCCCAGTCCTGTACCTGGTTCAGCCTCACGCCCAATGGAGCAGAACACCTGAGAATGTCAGAGGCCACACAGTAGCAGAGTGGAGGTAGGAGACCCTCTCCCTTGCCCTCCAATTCTGGGCACCATGAGCCTCCCCCTTCCTGAGGCTGAGGAGAGACAGCCCGATGATGATGGAGATAAGACCGTCAGAATTTAATTCCTTGAAAGAAAAAAAAAGTCCAGAAATACGACTGGTATTTCTTGCAGCTATAAATTTTGATATAGCATCATATCCTAGTAATAGTACTATCAACCCCATTGACCATGAGGAAACTGAGGCTCAGAGAGTATTTGATTATCCAAAGACATTTTTGTTGAAACTGGTAGATCAGGGGTCAGAACCTTAGTTTGTTGATACTAAAGCCTCTGCAGCTTTTTGCCTTGTTTATGCCTCCTTGACCAGCAAGGTCCCACCACTTGGGGGACAGATGGGACAACTAAGGCCCAGTTGGGGAAGTGGCACAGCTAAGAAGTGAGGGCAGACTCCAAGCCCGTGCTCTGAGATGCCAGTCTGCCCTTGTCTTGGTCCAAGCTGCCAATGGCACACCCAGCGTTCCTCCTTTTTCGTAAGGGCCACCCATGCCAGGCCTTCAGGCCCTCTGCTCAGTGTAGAGAAGTTCTGGCCTACTTGCCAACTTCCCACAGGCTCTGCTCAGCTCCAGAACCTGCCCTGGACTCACTGAAGCCATGTCTCAATTCCAGAGGTGGTAGCAGGCACAGCCCTGGCCCTGCCCAGGCCCTGTCATGGGCTCCTCCTCCCCAGGGGATCTGGGCCTGGGGAATGACGTCCACCATCTGTCTGACACTTGGTGAGTGGGGTCAAGTTTGGTATCAGGAGATTCAGGGTCAAAACTGGGTTCTGTCCATGACCAAGTGGCTTTGGACAGTCGCTTGCCCTCTCTGGGACTCGGTTCTCCCATCTTGCAGTCATTATGGTCCTAGCAGGTGGGCAGGCCTGGAGAAATGAGAAACTTCACCACAGTGCTGAGACTTGATTGTGAGCTGAGAAAGAAATGTTTTATTTTTAGTCTTTACAGCCCTTCCTGGTCTGGGAGGCTAAGGGTATAGTCACAAATGGCTTCATGAAAGAGGTGGCACCTGGTCTGAGCGTAGAAGGATAGGGCGACACCCCTTGTCTGTAGGCAGGAAACGTCAATATCCTGATCTTTTGGAGCATCTGCTCCATTTTGGTTTTCCTGGGACCCCACAGGCAGGAGTTTGAACTCTGCTTAGGTAGGACACCGTGGTCAGCGCCAAGGCTCCTGGTACACCGAGCGTCCCCTCAGGCAACTTGGTGTTTGGGGAGTGGGGGACTCGGAGGCCTCGGCGTGGTATGTGGGAGGAAAGAGGAACATCCTTTCACATGGGTCAGAAGACATGGCTGACTTGCTGTGTGGCATTGGCCAACTGGCCCAATGTCTCAGGCTTCAGTTTTCTTTACTAAAATGCAATGGTTATACAAAGAATAAGAATAGTCAACATTCTTAAGCACTTAAATGTGTCAGGACTGAGCTGAGTGCTTTACTTCTATTAGCTCATTTAATTCTCAACTGCTTTGTGAGGGAGGCTCAATATGATGCCTACCTTATGTGGAATGGAGGCACCGAGGGTCTGAATAACCATCTCCAAGCCCCACAGTCAGTGCGAGGCGAAGACAGGGTTTGCAGCCTGGCTGGAGCCCTGGAGCTGGTAGGATGGATGCGTGTGTGCAGGTGGAAGGGCTTCTGAAACTGTAAACACAACTACAATTGCTCACATTTGTAGTGAACTCTGGCCAAGAGCTTTACAAGAACCACCTTATTTCATCCCTACAACAAACCTGCAAGGAGACACGATTTTAATCTCTACTTTATAGGGGAGGAAACTATAGGGGAGGCAAGTTGAAGCACTTGGTCAAGATGGTGAGCCAGGGTTGGAATCCAGGCAAGTCTGACTTCAAAGTCTATAAGAGATTAATGTGAGTACATCTCCTGGCACGGAGAAGGTGGTATACAGTTGGTGCTCAATAAATAATTGCCAAATTGAACTGAAATATAATGCAAATAACCACAAAGGGACCAGTTCTTCAGGTCCTGCAGCCCCAGTCTTGCCGTCTCCACGGGCTGTCCCTGCTGAGGCAGCAGGAAAGGGCAGCTCCAGGGACCCCCAAGAACAGCTTGGAATGGTGCCCAAACACTTGGGTCCCCTGCAGCCTCCAGCCCCTACCGTTTCCTCCTCCCAATACTGCATTCCTTTTCTCTTTCCAATTATTCCTTTTTTTAAAAAGTCAATTTTATTGAGGAATAATTTACAAAACACACACATTTTAACTGTATAGTTCAATGAGTTTGGACAGATATAGACAGTGGTATCAATACTGCCACACACGCAACATATAGCACATTTCCATTTATTCTCGAAAATTTTTTCATGACCCTTCCCAGTTAATCCCTCTCTCTTCTCCTACTCAGGGAACCAGTGATTTGATTTCTGTCGCTCTTCTTATAAATGGAATTAAGCATATGTATATATATATATATACATATATATATATATATATTCTTTTGTGTAGATCCATCCATACTGCATCACGTATTGGTAGTTTGGCCTTTTTCCTTGCTGAGTAGTATTCCAGGGAATGGGTGTACGTGTACTGCCATTTGTTTTTCTGTTCACCAGTTGATATACATTTAGGTTGTTTCCAGTTTTAGGATTTTCTGAATGAAGCTGTTATGAACATGCGTGTGCAAATCTGGATGAACATGTTTCATTTCTCTTGGGTTAATGCTTAGAAGTGGAATTGTTGGATTGTAGGGTAAGTATATGTTTTACTTTATAAGAAGCTGCCACTCTTTTCCATAGTGATCACACCATTTTAGCTCACAGCAGTGTATGAGAATTCCACTTGCTCCATATCCTTGCCAACATTTGACATTGTCAGTCTTTTTACGTTGCCTTTAGCCATTCTGGTGTGAGTGTAATGGTATCTCTTTGTTGTTTTAAATTGCATTTCTACGATGACTAATGTTGAAGATGAGCATCTTTTTATGGCATATGTCTTCTACGGGAAAGCATACTTGAATCTTTTACCCAATTTTACTGGGTTGTTTGTCTTATTATTGAATTACATGAACTCTTCAAATCTGGATACAGGTTTTGTCAAATATGTGTTCTGTTAAATATGTTTGTATGGTTAGTGCTTTCTATGACTTGTCTTTGGTTGCCAACTAGTTTGTAAAGATTTCTTCTTGATTTTTCTTCTAGATACTTTATGATTTCAGATTTTTATGTTTAGATGTATGGTCCATGTTGAGTTTAATTTTGTGAATGGTGTGAAGTGGAGTTTAGGTCCATAATGATATCCATTTGTTTTATTTGCCATAATTATTACTGTTTCCTATTGCTTTCCTTGTTCTTTGTTCTTATTTTTGTCTTCTATTCTTTCCCTTCCTTTTATGACTTTAATCAAACATTTCATATGATTTCATTTTCTCTCCTTTCTTAGCTTATCAGTTATACTTTTTAAAAACCATTTTTAGTGGTTTTCTTTGAGTTTGCAATATTCATTTATAACTTATCCAAGTCCACTTTCAAATAGTACACTGTTTCATGGATAGTGCAAATATTTTGTAATAACAGTGTATTCTTAATTCTTCCCTCCTGTCCCTTGTATCCTTTCTGTCATTTATTTTAGCTTTCCATAAGCTATAATCATCAAATACACTGTTGCTATTATTAGGTTGGTGCAAATGTAATTGCGGTTTTTGCATTGTTGAAATTTGCCTTTGATATTGGAATACATTCTTTAAAAAAATGTGGTTATGTTATACATCATTTTAATGTGCATTTCTCTATTTCTTTTTTGCTAATGACTTATTACTTGCTGCTTATTTTATATGTATTTTAGACTATGGAAATGATGTTAGACAAAAAGCAAATTTCGATGATTTTCTTATTTGAGTTCAAATGGGTCGTAAAGCAGTGGCAACAACTGGCAACATCAACAACACATTTGGCCCAGGAACTGCTAACGAACATACAATGCAGTGGTGGTTCAAAAAGTTCTGCAAATGAGACGATATTCTTGAAGATGAGGAGCATAGTGGCCGGCCATCGGAAGTTGACAACAAACAATTGAGAGCAGTCATCGAAGGTGATCCTTTTACTACTACACGAGAAGTTGACGAAGAATTCAACTCCGACCATTCTACAGTCGTTTGGCATTTGAGGCAAACTGGAAAGGTGAAAAAGCTCAATAAGTGGGTGTCTCATGAGCTGACAGAACATAAAAAAAAATCATCATTTTGAAGTGTTGTTTTCTCTTGTTCTACACAACAAAGAACCATTTCTTGATTGGATTGTGACATGCGACAAAAAGTGGATTTTGTACAAGTGACAATAACCAGCTCAGTGATTGGACAGAGAAGACACTCCAAAGCACTTCCCAAAGCCAAACCTGCACCAAAAAAAGGTCATGGCCATTGTTTGGTGGTCTGCTGCCGGTCTGATCCACTATAGCTTTCTGAATCCCGGCGAAACCATTACATCTGAGAAGTATGCTCAGAAAATCAATGAGATGCACCAAAAACTGCAACACCTGCAGCCAGCATTGGTCAACAGAAAGGGCCCAATTCTTCTCCACAATGCCCGACTGCACTTTGCACAACCAATGCTTCAAAAGTTGAACAAATTGGGCTACAGAGTTTTGCCTCATCTGCCATATTCACCTGACCTCTCGCCAACTGACTACCACTTCTTCAAGCATCTCAATAACTTTTTGCAGGGAAAACACTTCCACAATAAGCAGGATGCAGAAAATGCTTTCTAAGAGTTCATTGAATCCTAAAGCACGGATTTTTATGCTACAGAAATAAACAAGCTTATTTCTTATTGGCAAAAATGTGTTGATTGTAATGGTTCCTATTTTGATTAATAAAGATGTGTTTGAGCCCAGTTATAATGATTTAAAATTCATGGTCCAAAACTGCAATTATGTTTGCACCAACCTAATATATTGAACAAACCATTATCTGTTATATCAATTAAGAATAAGAAAAATGAAAGTTTCTATTTTACCTTTACTTATTCCTTCTCTAATGATCTCCCTTTCTGTATGTAGATCTGACTTTCTGACCTATGTCATTTTTCTTCTCTCTGAAGAACTTCTTTCAACATTTCTTGCAAGGCAGGTCTGCTGGCAACAAACTCCCTCAATTTTTGTTTGTCTGAGAAAGTATTTCTCCTTTGCTTCTGAAGGATAATTTGGCAGGATGATGCAGGATTATAGGTTGGTGATTTATTTTTCTCTTAACAATTTAAATATTTCACTTCACTCTCTTCTTACTTGAATGGTTTTTAAGAAGTATGTTGTAATTTGTATCCTTGCTCTTCTATGCATAAGGGTTGTTCCTCACCCTTACCTCAACTCCTTTTAAAACTTAAAAAAAAAGATTTTTATTAAAAATATACTTAGCATACAATATTACATTAGTTTCAGGTGTATGCAATAGTTACTTAGCATTTATTTACCGAAAGAAGTGATCACCACAATAAGTCCAGCAACCACCTGACACCACACCATGCTATCACAATATTGTTGACAATATTCCTTATGCTGTACATTACATCCCCATGACTTATTTGTTTTATACCTGGAAATTTGGACCATTTATTGCCCTTCACTTTCTCCCCCTTTCTAATTTTTCAGTTACAGGTGACATTAAATATTATTTTATATTAATTTCAGGTCTACAGTGTATGGTTAGACATTTATATAATTTAAGAAGTGATCCCCCTGACTAGTCTAATACCCACCTGGCACTATACATAGTTATTACCATATTATTGACTATATTCCCTATACTTTACATCCCCATGACTATTTTGCAACTACCAATCTGTACTTCTTTTTTTATTTTTTTTATTATTTTATTTTATTTTATTGGGGAATTGGGGGGATGGGAACAGTGCTGGGGAATTGGGGAAAGGGGAACAGACAAGTTGCTGTCGTTTTGTTCTTCAATCTAGTTGTGGAGGACGTTGCTTCACTGGCCCAAGTTGGCACCATCATTGCGCTCTTCTCTGGCGAGGCAGATCAGTCGCCGGCTTCTGGACGGCCGCTCACTGCGGCTGCTGGCCGCTCACGGTAGCTGTTGGCCACACACGGTAGCCCATGGCAATCCACTGCCACAGGGACTGTAGCCCACGCCGTCGCCGGCGACTCATGGCAGCCCAGCTCCAGGTTGAACTGTTGTTCAGCATCTTAGCTGTAGAGGGCAGTGTCACTGGCCCTCATATGTGGGATCCGAACCGGGGCCCTCTGGCATCCCAAGCGAGTTCTTAACCATCGCGCCTCTCGGCCGGCCCCCCAATCTGTACTTCTTAATCTCTTCACCTTTTTTACCCTGTCCCTCAAGCCCCCTCCTATGTATCAAACTAATAAACCTAGTACCCACCTGATATCATACATAGTTATTACAATATTATTGACTATATTCCTTATGCTGTACCCTACATCCTCATAACTACTTTGTAACAAACAATTTGTATTTCTTAATCTCTTCTTCTTTTTTCATCCACCCCCTCAACACCCCTCCCACCTGACAGCCATCAAATGTTCTCTGTATCTATGAGCTTGTTTCTGTTGTGTTTGTTTATTTTGTTCTTTAGATTCCACATATAAGCGAAATCACTTTGCATTTATCTTTCACTGTCTAACATACTCCACTCAGCACAACACCCTCCAGGTCCATCAATGCTGCTGCAGATGGCAAGAACACATTCTCTTCCCTGGCCGAGCAGTATTCCACTGCATATATGTACCACCTCCTCTTTATCCATTCTTCTATCGACAGACACCCAGGCTGTTTCCACATCCTGGTCACTGTAAACAATGCTACAATGAACATATGGATGCACACATACCCTCGAAGTAGTGTTTTGGATAAGTGGGAATTAAACCACCAAGAAGTGGGATTACTGGGTCCTTCTTTGTCTCTTGTCATAGCCTTTGTTTTAAAGTCTATTTTGTCTGTTATAAGTACTATTGCTCCAGCTTTTTAAAAAAATTATTTTCATTTTTATAAAATAACATTTTCCTATCCCTTTATTTTCAGTCTGTTTGTGACTTTCAATCTGAAGTGAGTCACTTGTAGGCAGCATATGTAAAGGTTTTGTTTTCTTACCTGTTCAGCCATTATATATATAATATATACAATATATATATAATCTCAAAGAGGCTGCCGCTCACAGTGGCCCATACAGGGATCAAACCGGCAACTTTGGTGTTATTAGCACCATGCTCTAGCCAACTGAGCTAAC